>NW_007733839.1:153897-158338 GCF_000696425.1 Galeopterus variegatus
GCACAAAGATAATGAAAGTTTAATTAGAATACTTCCAGATTGCAAGTGTCTGAGAATGATGTGATTAAAATAAAGGCATTTTGTGTACCTGTATTTTTTTCAGTAATAGTAATTTAACTCTTTAACTTTTACTAAATATTAAAAATTATAATCATTTATGCCCATAAAATGGCTTTAAGAGCCACTGAAATGTACAACTTTTCAGTTAGACACTTGCAGAATCAGAAACTATGACAGGCTACAACTTGTTGGCAAAGGAAAAGTATGGGAACCTCTGACCTCTCTTCAAAAGTTGGGTTGGATGAGGACAGGAACAGCCACTCTGATGGACCTGCTAAAATGGGCATGTTTCAAGAAGAAAGAAGCCCCATATAGTTGCAAGCTCTGGCAGTTCCCTCAGCTACATATTAAATCTCAATTCCTCTTCACAGTTATCCAATGAATTTGTTTGCAATATGGATCAGGTTCTGGAGCAACTGTTCATCTTAATTTTACCAGCATCGTAGAGGGCTACTGTCTCAGTATAGTACACCTAAGTGTGGTTATTGATGTCATGATAACAAATTGTAGTTTGTTGTGAGAGTATTTATTTGTATCCTCTTTCATAACATAAGTGTCACCAGGAACAAATTTCATCAAAAAGATTAGTATAAAAATGTGGATGAATCTGTACAAGGACAGAACCTCCCTAGAAGATGTATCTTTGGCCAGTGATGACAGTGACATGGATGAAAATGTTATAACGATTAAATGTTTCACCAGACTATGATGCTTATACATTTCCCCCAAAATGCTTTCATGGATTTGTGATTGTTTACATGGAGTCAAGGCACAGAAGACATGGCATAGATTGCTACCATTGTTATTTGACAAATGAGAAAGCCATTCCTTGGTAATGGCCAATGAGGAGACCACAGCATCACCTCCAGGCATGCAGCATGACTCAGCTACTCATGAACCATCATACTACCACCCCAGTGGTCCAAACATGAAGGAAATCACCCCTGTCCTCCACACAGAGAGATACATACACAAGGAATCAGATAAAATGTATCATGACGATCCAGAGAAAGAATAAATTACTTCCTGATAGAAATGATTTTATAAAAAGTCCCTGTCTTATTTCCTTTATTTCCTTATTCCTGGGAATCTATCTGTATTAGTTCAAGAAAGATTTTGAGACGTATGTTCACGAACATAAGAATGGCAATAAATAGCTCCCTGATTCCATGCAAATAATAGTAGAATTAAAAACCTATTTGCAGGACCCAGAAGGAAGTGCCCATAGCCACAGCAGGTGCCAAGGTGAGCCAAGACCCATGCAGTGCTGAGGGCTCATTCAAATGCCACAGGTTCTGGAACAGGACCGAGGTAGTGTAATATAGCTGTTACCACACCTACTGTCACACAAGGACAATTCACCACCACAGTAGCAGCCAGGACCACTCTACAGGTAACCTACTGCTCACTTGACTACACTGGTATAAGAAGACTCACCAGTAAAGCCTGCAAATAGAGGAAGAAATCTTTATCCTCATAGCCAACCTCAGAGTAATAGAAGAAGCAAATCCTCTACAAATGACCAAACATCAATGAAAAAATACTAGAACTACAAACAAACAAGAAGATATGATGCCACTGAAAGAATACAGTAATGCTCTAATTTCAGACTCCATGGAACAGGGAATCCTTGAAATGCCTGAAAAAGAATTCTGAGCAATGATATTAAGAAAACTTGAAGAGATAAAAGAAAACTCAATTAGAGAACACAATGAAATAAGAAAATATATCTAGAATATGAAGGAGGAAATTTCCAAAGAGATTAATACCTTAAAAAAAGAGTGTAGCAGAACTCCTAGAAATGAAAGATTCACTCAATGAAATAAAAAACACAGCAGAGAGCTCGAGTAGCAGACTAGAGCAAGCAGAAAAAAGAATTTCAGATCTCGAAGATGGTCTTTTCAAAATAACCCAGGCAGAGAAAAAAAGGAAAAAAGAATTTAAAATAATAAGGAAAATCTAAGAGAGAGAGCAGACAACCTCAAGTGCTCTAACATCTTGTGGGTATTCCAGAAGGGGAGGAGAAAGGAAAAGGTATTGAAAACCTATTCAAGGAAATAGTAATAGAAAACTTCTCAGGTGTAGGGAGAGATACAGAACATCAGATCCAGGAAGCTCAAAGATCCCCAAACAGATTCAATCCAAAAAGATCCTCCCCAAGACACATTATAGCTAAACTTGCAAAGCTCAAAGACAAAGAGTATTCTAAAAGCAGCAAGAGAAAAGCATCAAGTCACATATAGGGGAATCCCCATCAGGCTAACAGCAGACTTCTCAACTGAAACCCTACAGGTCAGAAGAAAGTGGAATAATATACTCAAAATACTAAAAGAAAAAAATTGCCAGCCAAGATTTCTTTACCCAGCAAGGCTGTCTTTCAGAAATGAGGGAGAAATAGTGTATTTCTGAGACAAACAAAAGTTGTGGGAGTTCACCACCACACGACCAGCCCTGCAAGAAATTCTCAAGGGAGTCCTTCATCCGGAATCTGAATAATGATGACCACTACCACAAATACACAACAAACAGCAAAACCCACTATTAAAACAAAAATGCCAGCAAGAAAGAGAAAGAAGAATCATGTCACCTTAAATTTCCAACAAACATTGAAGAAGAGAAATAAAAGGGGAAGTAATGATCAAAAGATACTTAAATCATCTAAACCAAAAGCAATTAAATGACAAGAATTAAACAATACCTGTCAATAACTACCCAAAATGTGAATATTAAACCCCCCATTTAAAAGACACAGACTGACTGATTGGATTAAAAAGCTAGACCCAAGTATATGTTGTCTTCAAGAGACCCATCTCACCTGTAGAGACACACACAGACTAAAAGGGAAGGGATGGAAAAAGATATATCATGCAAATGGAAGCCAAAAATGAGCAGGAGTAGCTATTCTTATATGGGACAAAATAGGCTTTAAACCAAAAAACATAAAAAGAGACAAAGAAGGCCACTATATAATGATAAAATGATCTATCTAACTAGAAGACATAACAATCATAAATATATATGCACACAATACTGGAGCACACAGACATATAATGCAAACACTCTTAGACCTGAAGAAAGAAATTGGCCCTAATACTTTAACAATGGATTATCTGAACACCCCTCTCTCACTATGGCACAGATCTTCCAGGCAACAAATCAGCAAAGAGACACAGGATTTAAACTACACCTTAGACCAACTGAACCTGGCAGGCATATATGGAACATTTCACCCAACAACTAAAGAATATACTTTCTTCTTATCAGCTCATGGAACATTCTCCAGTATAGACCACAAATTAGGTCACGAATCTAGTCTCAGCAAATTTAAAAAAATTGAAATGCAAGTATCTTTTCAGACAGCAATGTACTAAAACTGGAAATCAATAATAAAAAAAACTTCAGAAACTCTACAAATACATGGAAACTAAATAATAGGCTCCTGAATGACCTATGGGTCCAAGAAGAAATTAAACAGGAAGTCAAAAAAATTGTTGAAACTAGTGAAAATAAAGATATATCATACCAAAACCTGTGGGATACTGTAAAAGTAGTACTAAGAGGCAAATTTATTGCAGTAAATGCTTACATCAAAAGAATAGAAAGACTCCAAATAAACAACCTAGCACTATGCCTCAAAGAACTTGAAAAAAAACAACAGACCAATCCTAAAGCTAGCAGATGGAAAGAAATAATTAAAGTCAGAGCAGAACTAATGAAATAGAGACCCAAAAATTGATAGAAAAGATCAATGAAACAAAAAGTTGGTTTTTCAAGAAGATAAATAAAATAGACAAACCATTAGCTAGGCTAAAAAAAAAAAAGAATAGAGAAGACCAAAATAACAAAAATCAGATATGAAAAAGAAGACATTCCAACTGATACCACAGAAATATGAAGAATCATTAGAGACTATTATAAACAACTGTATGACAACAAATATGAAAACCTGGAAGATATGGATAGGTTTCTAGACACATACGAACTACCCAGACTGAACTAAGAAGAGATAGAAACCTGAACAGACCAATAAGAAGCAAAGAGATTGAAGTGGTAATCAGCAATCTTCCAACAAAGAAAAGTTCAGATCCAGATGGCTTTACAGCTGAGTTCTATCAAACCTTGAAAGAGGAATTAATACCAATTTTCCTCAAGCTATTCAAAAACGTGGCACACAATCTACTCTCCCAAACTCATTCTATGAGACCAACATAACTCTGATACCAAAACCAGATAAAGACACAACAAAAAAAGAAAATTATAGGCCAATATCCTTGATGAACATAGATGCAAAAATCTTCAACAAAATATTAGCAATCAGAATACAACAACACATTTTTAAAAAATTATACACGAAAATCAAGTGGTATTCATCCCAGGGATG
>NW_007733839.1:159272-159978 GCF_000696425.1 Galeopterus variegatus
TAATCAAGTGGTATTCATCCCAGGGATGAAAGGATGCTTCACCATAAAAAAGTCAATAAATGTGATACATCATATCAACAAACTCAAGGACAAAAACCATATGATTATCTCAAGAGATGCTGAAAAAACATTTGACAAAATTCAACATCCCTTCATGATAAAGACTATCAACAAATCAGGTATAGAATGAAAGTATCTCAACACAATAAAAGCCATCTATGACCAGCCCACCACCAGTATCATTCTGAATGGGGAAAAACTGAGAGCTTATCCCTCAAGAACAGGAACAAGACAAGTATGCCCACTCTCACCACTTCTACTTAACATAGTACTGCATGTACTAGCCAGAGCAATCAGGCAAAAGAAAGAAGTAAAGGACATCCGATCAGAAAAGATGAAGTCAAACTATCCCTATATTTGCCAATGAGATGGTACTATAGAGAAAAACCTAAAGATTCTATCAAAAAAAACTCCAGGAGCTGGTTAATAAATTCAGTAACATTTCAGGATACAAAATAAATGCCCCTAAATCAGTTGCATTTGTATACTCGAATAATGGACTAACAGAAAGAGAAATAAAGTAAGCCCATTTACAATAGTCATAAAAAAAATAAAATACCTAGAGATCAATTTAACCAAGGAAGTGAAAGACCTCTACAATGAGAGGTACAAACCACCACTGAAAGAAATTAGAGAAGACACAAAA
>NW_007733839.1:160441-167608 GCF_000696425.1 Galeopterus variegatus
GAAAGACCTCTACAATGAGAGGTACAAACCACCACTGAAAGAAATTAGAGAAGACACAAAAAGATGTAAAGATATTCCATGCTCTTGGATTGAAAGAACTAACGTTGTGAAAATGTCTATACTACCCAAAGCAATCTACAGATTCAATGCGATCCCCATCAAAATACCAATGACACTCTTCACAGAAATGGAAAAAAAATCTTAACATTCATATGGGACAAGAAATGACCCCAAATAGCCAAAGCAATCCTACGAAAAAAAATAAAGCTGGAGGCATAACACTACCTGACTTTGAATTATACTACAAAGCTATAGTAATCAAAACAGCATGGTACTGGCATAAAAATAGACACTCAGACCAGTGGAGCAGAATTGAGAACCCAGAAATCACCCCACAGGCTTACAGTCATCTGATATTGGACAAAGGCAACAAAAATATACTTTGGGGAAAAGATTGCCTCTTCAAAAAGTGGTACTGGGAAAAATGGATATCTATATGCAGAAGAATGAAACTAGATATGTATCTCCCACCATACACTAAAATCAACTCAAAATGGATTAAAAACTTAATTATAAGACCTGAAACTGTTAAATTACTGAGGAAAAATATAGGTGAAACACTTCAGGAATTAGGTCTGGGCATAGACTTTATGAACATGAGCCCAAAAGCAGAAGCAACAAATGGGACAATATCAATCTCAAAAGCTTCTGCACAGCAAATATACAGAGTGAGAGACAATTTTTGCTACCTATGCATCTGACAAGGAATTAATACCCATAATATACAAGGAACTCAAGCAATTACACAGTAAAAAAATAAAAAATAAAAAAATAACCCAATTAAAAATTGGGCAAAGGAGCTGAATAGACATTTTTCAAAGGAAGATATACCTATGGCCAATAGGTACATGAAAAAATGCTCAACATCACTAGTCATCAGGGAAATGCAAATTAAAATCACATTAGATATCACCTCACTCCAGTTAGACTGCTATAATCAAAAAGATGGTGAATAACAAATGCTGGTGAGGGTGTGGAGAGAAGGGAATACTCCTGCACTGTTGGTGGGACTGTAAATTAGTACAACCATTATGGAAAACAGTGTGGAGGTTTCTCAAACAACTACAGATAGATCTTCCATATGATCCAGCAACCCTACTTCAGGGTATATACCCAGAGGAATGGTAATCATCATGTCGAAGAGATACCTGCACCCCTATTTTCATCACAGCTCTGTTAACAATAGCCAAGATATGGAACCAACCTAAATGTCCATAGATTGTTGCATTTCCTCTCATGGATTTGTCACACCTTTTCCCATGGGTGATGGAGCTGCCAAAGATTACTCAAAGCTCATCTCTTCTGAGCAGTGAGAAGCCCTGCAAAGGGGTTAATCTCCCAGAATCCTCAAGAGAGAGGCATTCCTTCCATTTGGGAAATTAACCATGAATTGGGGTTCTCTGCTCGCATTTATTCTCCAGACCAGGAAGTTACAGGAAGAGAACATAGGTGGGGTTTTTTCTAAGTACAGTTTAACAAGTTTAACAATAGAAACTGGTAACATTCAGTAAGACAAGCCAGGTGACATTCTATAATGCAATTAAGTCGATCCACTAACAAAAGCTTGATTTTAGCAAACATTCTCTTCTTACAGCAATTTCCTAGTATCTTTACATGTCAATCAGTAACCTGTCTGTCTTTGAGCCAGCAACCTTGCTGTGTTACAATTCCTTATCTTACAACAGAGACTATAGCCTGGGGAAAATTTCTTGACCTTTGCAAGGTCAATATTTGAAACTGCAAGGCTTTAGAAAACCAGGCCCTGTGAAGTACATTTGCTTTATGCATACTCCACAACAGATGGACAATTGGATAAGGAAACTGTGGTATATAAACACCATGCAATACTATTCTGCCATAAAAAGAATGAAATACTCCCATTTGTAAGAACATGGATGAGCTTGGAGAAACATGTTGAGAGAAATAAACAAAACACAGAGGGATAAATACCGCATGTCCTCACTCATAAGTGGGAGCTAAGAGAGAAAGATGGAAGGAAAGAAAGACCACAGTGATGTATTGGACTTGCAGAGGGAGAGAGCATACCTAGGGAGCATACAAAGTGGAGGGGGGGAAAGGGGGATGGGGAGGGAGGTTGGGAATAATTGGGTGGGGGACACAGGGTATAATTGCAATTTGTGATAATGGGCATGTTGTCAGTATGGATCTGGCCTTCACATCTTGGGCACTAGAGGTGACAATCAGTTTTGTATCTCATGAATATTCATAGCCAATAAAAATAAATAAATAAATAATTTTTTTAAAAAAAATCTATTTACTTTAGCACCAGGGCAGAGTAATAATTAATACTAATAATTATGCTTGATCAAGGGTGTTCAAGGAATTTGTATCTCAGGTGAGCGACAATGGGAGTAACTTGTTTTCAGGACGCCTACAAGTACTAAATACAGCAGCAGCCCTCAGTGGATGGTGACCTCCATGGAAGGCACCAACAGGTGGCATCCATAAAGGTCTGTCCCCAAGCCAAAGTCCCTTTCTCTTTTCTTCCTCTTTTCTATTTTGCTCCACTTACTAAAAACTAAAAATGTATCCAGGTAGCTTCCTAGGGCTTGAAGACACAGAGATAAATAAAACACTTCCCTGCCCTCCAGATGCTCAGAGCAAAGTTATTCTAGTATAGTTATATCGACCAAGAAAAACTATGAGACAGTCACACAAGCAAACCCACCCAACCTGGAATAAAGCAGAGCTGGCCAGATATCAGCTGTTGATAAGTAAAGATTTTAATAAAAGTTGAGAAATATCCCTCAGCACCATTCTGCATGAGCTTCCTGCAACTGCTGCTCACTGCTGTCAGGTGTAACATTGCTAAGATGTTAAGTGAGGAGAGTGGGGTGAAAACGGAGTTGGTGTTAGATTGTAAAGAAAATACCAGTATAATTATTATTCTGGTCATTGGAACAGCACATAAAAATGGAATCATCAAGCTGTTTCAGCACCTGCTGTTCAGGTGACAGGGATGATTTGTCCTACGTGGAGGCCAGGCCCTTCCCTGCTCCATCCTCTTGCCCTGTCCTTCACCTGCTATCTTCTCATCAGCTGACAAGTGTCGGTGGAACAATCCAGACTCAGGGCCTCTTTAGGGGCCCGCCACAGAACAGGACCAGGCTGCTCTCCGCCCATGATCCACAGTCACCTCTCACTAAATCCAGATTCTCACTACTGTATTATTGCTCTAACCTAACATCTCAACAAGGGGTTTCAGCCCTTATTACCAGGACAAATATTAAATTGCATAATTTATTCAATAGATTATTGAGCACCTGCTAGGGCCTGGAAATTCAATAAAAAAAGACATTGTCCCTTCACTAAAAAACAGAGGGGAAAACATCAACAAAATATTCTCTGAGAGCTAAAGAGATGCTTAGAGAGAGCATGAGACATGGACAAAATCATTCCATTTATTTCTTTCATGACATAATAAAAGCCTGGAAATAGCTGTCAGCTAATGACATAAGCTTTTCTCTATTGCCATGGACAGAAGGAGCCTATTGACTATAAATCAAACTTTGTATGACTTGTATGACTATACAGACAAGTATTTAACATATGTGAACACATCATTCATTTATATAGTAGTCATACATACAGAGATGTTCAGTTCTGAAACTTAAGTACATATGTCTACATTTTGCTTACTCAATAAATATTTGTGTAGGCAGTGTGATTTGTTGTAGGTTCCTAGTGTCTGTCTGTTTCCTGCATGTTTCTTCAGCATTCCAGGTCCCTATAGTCTTTAAGCTCCACTATAAGCTCCCCTGAAGCCTTTTAATAAATTATCTTTAAAAAAAAAAAATTCATCCAGAGTCAGTTTCTATTGCTTTCAACCAAAGAACCATAACTGATGCCACAGGCATCTTCCAAGGGCAGCCAGAGGCCCATGTGGCTGCTAATGGGAAGAGAAAATGCCAAAATCATTTACACACAGAGGTTTCAAATATGAGTCCCAGTGCATAAGTCTTCAGGGCAGACAAAGTTGTAGGCATCGGTTTGTGACAGAGTTGCTTCTCACTTGGACTCCTTGGTGTAGAAGCAAGGATTTAGTTACTTAATGATGATTAACAATGGTCCTGAAAATGTAGAAGTCAGGTACAACATATTGAAAATTCAGAGTAATAAGGTCACCATCATAGGAGAGCAACAGGCAGAGTTCTACAGAACTGCAAGGATAGAGACTGTCTGTAGTTGGAGAAACAAAGGAGACGTCTTAGAGGAGACAGCACTGAGCTAGGTGGTAAAGGAAATTCACAACTGGGGAAGTAAGATGAGCAAGTTAGTACACAGGCATGGATTACGGACATTGAGCAGCTACTAATTCAGCTTCATTAAAAGCTTCGGGTCCGTGATGGGCAGAAGTGGAAAGTCAAGGTTGGAAAAGCAATTTGCTGCTAGAACTAGAAAGCAAACAGTCTGCATCTCTAGTGTCTACTCTAATCAAAGACATACTGTGCAGAGAACTCTGAAGCTTTGTCCTAGGTTCAGTGGAAAAGAATGTAAAGATCGTTCACAATTTCTGAAGGGGTCCTGGGACAAAGGGAAAAAGGGCAGTGGGGGAAGGTATGCCACATATCTGTCAATCCAAGCACTGGTTGTGAAAGGTCTTCAGCATCAAGCCGAGACTCATGGCCTTGATTTCCTGTAATCAGTGGGAAGCCACTGAAGGGTGTCGTATAAGCAAAGGACTCTACCGGTCCTTTAGATGGGTTAGTCTACCATCGCTTTCAGGTCACTGGTGCTGAGTAAAGCTGGCTTTCCTTATCATCAACATTGACTTTTGGGTCTTTTTTGTTGTTTGGGCAACGAGCAGCCGGACTTGGGTTCAGTAACCCAGGGAAGTTACATCCTTTAAGGCTGCATATTGTTCACCCAGCAATCTGATGCTACAAGGAAAAATGACAGCAGGACAGCCAAAGAAAAGGGGACTGCCAACCCCGATGTCTCAATTATATAATAATAATAATAGGAGTAGCAGTAACTACCTCGAGTTACTGATAAGATTACATGAAAGAATATGCGTGAGTTCCCAGCCCAGCACACGATAAATCCTGACAGATGGAACTATGGTCAATATTACTTCTATTACCACCTCCATGACCTTAAAAATTTCAGCACAAGAGCTGCCGGTGGGCTCAGTGGTTAGAGTGTGGTGCTGATAACACCAAGGTCCAGGGTTTGATCCCTGCAACAGCCAGCCACCGGGAAAAAAAAGTAATGTTTAACAGGTATAGAATTTCTGTTTCAGAGGATGAGAACGTTCTGGAAATGGATGGTGGTGATGGTTGCACAATGATGTGAATGCACTTAATGCTGCTGAACTGTGCACTTTTAAACATGGTTAAGATGGTAAATTTTATGTTAGGTCTATTTTACCACGATCCAAAAAATGTTGGGAAAAAAAAACAAAAAAAATAGATAAAAAAATAAATCTTAAAAAACCTACTCAGTAGACTGCACTCCTGGCTTCTGAGGGTGTTTCAGAGGATGAGAACGTTCTGGAAATGGATGGTGGTGATGGTTGCACAATGATGTGAATGCACTTAATGCTGCTGAACTGTGCACTTTTAAACATGGTTAAGATGGTAAATTTTATGTTAGGTCTATTTTACCACGATCCAAAAAATGTTGGAAAAAAAACCCCCCAAAAAATAGATAAAAAAATAAATCTTAAAAAACCTACTCAGTAGACTGCACTCCTGGCTTCTGAGGGGTGTCTACAGGGAAGGGATATTTCTCCAGGAAATTGGCCAGTCCTCTAAAAGAAACCTGTCTGCTTCAGTTTCAGGCTTTTGACAAAAGGGATGTGATTGACTTTGTACACAATCAACTGGTGAGACTGTGAAAGGTTGCTAAAGGCTAGGAAAGGCAGGGGAAGGGGGAGAACAGGGAAAGGTTGGAGACTGGTACAAAGCTACAAAGTTGCAGTTAGATAGGGACAATAACTTCTGGTGCTCTAGGTGACAATAGCTAATAATATCATATCGTATATGTCAAGATAGCCAGAAAAGAGGGTCTTGAATGTCATAACTACAAAGAAATCATAAATGTTTAGATGATGGATATGCTAACTACTTTAAATGGATCATTAAACAATATGTGCATGTATTGAAACAACAAACTGTATCTCATAAAAATGTAAATTAAAAAACATTTTAAAAAATACAAAGAAAAAAAGCAACCTATGATATTTATTCCATGAAGAGGAGAGAGACAGAGAGCGACCTGAGAGGGAAGATTTGAACACACCCACGCAACATGCACGAAACCCACTGGTCCTCACCCCCCTAACTCTTTACTCTTCCATTTATGCCTCCTTGTAGAAGAGCATGAACCCCAAGAGGTCTCAGAAATCAGGGGGCCATTACGGTTCCCATCTCAGCAAGATCTTGTCAAAACTTGTCCGAATGCTAGAAAATTTAAGTAATTCATTTTCACCTAGAAAAGTAAAAAATATACAAACAAACAAACAAACCAAAACAGCCTACTTCAATATTGAATAGTTAGTTTTAGGCCAAAGCATATGGTCCCCCACTTCCTTGAGGGGCTATGAGAGGGAGATGTCAACCTGCTGCTCCCTTATAGTCCCTGCGTCCCCACATGCCTCTCCTGGTGTGAGCATCCAGCCTTCCTGAGTGTGAACAGGAGTGGGGCGATCACTTGCTCAGATGAGTAACAAGCAATCCATGCCAACACAAGAAGGACAGCTGGCCCGTAGTTATTTGGAGCAGGGATTTTTGAGAGCAACATTTGTCCTGACACAATTTCATATTGCACATGGAATTGCAAGCTTCTCATGACAGGACATGAAACTAAATTAAGTGCCAATAAAAACTCACCATGTGCACTTAGAGGGCATGCCAATCAATACTCTGAAGAGACACATCTGAGTAATTCTCTCTGCAGAGAATGAAAATCCTCTCTTAAACTCCACCCCAACCTTGCTGTCTCCCTGGCCTGTTTTGCCATAAGGAACTAAGTCCCCGATAAATAAAATTTCACCTTGCTGAGAAAATGACACATTCCACATCAACATGGAAAACGCCCACAGGCAAAGAGATGGGCTTTGCACTGATGCCACAAGAAATGGGA
>NW_007733839.1:169058-169975 GCF_000696425.1 Galeopterus variegatus
AACATGGAAAACGCCCACAGGCAAAGAGATGGGCTTTGCACTGATGCCACAAGAAATGGGAAAGGAAAGTGAACGCAGCCATGAAGCTGATCTCAGCCTTCAAAGAACCTCAAGAGTCCAGGGTGGTGACACTCTGCATCACCCTTCCTTCCCTCCATGTTCCTCGCTGGAACAGAGGCTCCCATGAGCTAAGATGTCTCTCAAGGGCCCCTTGCTTGGATTAGCAGGGGGAGCACTGCAGCCGTCTGTCCCTAAAACTTGACAGCCACTAAGAGATGCTTGTACACTAATGATATTAGCAGCATTGTTCACAATAGTTAAAAGGTGGAAACTACCTACATGTCTACCAACAGATAAATGGATCAGCAAAATATGGTCTATTCATAAAATAGAACATGATTCAGCTTTATAAATGAAGGAAATTCTGACATGTGCTACAACAAGGATGAATCTTGAGGGCATTATGCTCAGTGAAAAAAGCCAATCATAAAAAGACAAATACTAGATGATTCCGCTTATAAGAGGTCCCTAGAGTCGTCCAATTCTTAGAGACAGAAAGTAGAATGGTGGGTGCCAGGGGCTGAGGAGAAGGCACAGGGAGTTAGTTAGGGAACAGAGTTTCAGCTTGGGAAGATGAGAAGGTTCTGGAGATGACGGTGGTGATGGCTTCACAGCAATGTGAATATGCTTAATGCCACTGAGCTGTGCACTAAACATGGTTAAGATGGTAAATTATATGTGATGCATATTTTACCACCACAACAAAACATTTAAAAATAAAGATTTAAAGAAAAGCAACTAGAAGTCATGCAAAGACCAGCATCTCAGAGAGATGACTAAAAAAACAAACAAACAAAAAATTGAATGGTTGTTGGTCCAGCTGGGTTCTACCAGGTCATTATTTCTTTTTTTTTTTT
>NW_007733839.1:170732-172789 GCF_000696425.1 Galeopterus variegatus
GTGAAGAGTGCTGCAATGAACATTGGGAAACAGGTATACCTTCGACTTGATGATTTCCAGGTCATTATTTCAAGTGAGAAAAGCAACACAGAACACACATGTAAACACTTGGTAGAGAAATGCTATGGGAGCTGTGAGGTGTTCCTGACATTTCAGTCCCTTGTGTGTCTCTCTGTGATTGCTGCCAGCACCGGGTCCCTGAAGGAAAAGACTCAGCCTTCATCCCAATCAGCTCCCAGTGGAAGAGAACAAAGAGGTAGGAAGACACGGTGGAGAAGTATGTGAAGGGAGGCTCAGTCTCACCAGGAACCAGGGAGATGCAAAAGAAAACCATGGGATACCAATTTTCATGTATGGGAAATTAACATAATTTTCCTAAAGCCTTGCCAACATTTGGCTTATACTTTAATGCACCACTGGTGTCATTGTACAGGAGTACTTCCAAAAGTTCATGGAAGGAGTCTTATCTTTTAATTGTATATTTCTACAAACTCTTGGAAGTATCCTCATATATTGTTACAGCCACTTTGGAGGACAGTTTGGGTGTATACAGTATACCTGAAAATGCACATACCCCATTGTCCAATAATGTTATATCTGAGCATCAATCCTAGAAAACCATTCACAGATGGATAGGAGGAAATTCACACCAAGATGTTCATTGCAGCATTGTTTATAAAAGAAACAATCTAAATGTCACTCACTATAGGCACTGGTGAGCTGACTGTGGCCTATTCATACAGGGGAATATTAAGTAGCACTTAACATGAACAAAACAGCACTACTGTATCGACAGACATAAATGTAAAGAAGAAATTGACTGGGGAGGGGGGAAGCATGCTGCCAAAGAATGCATGCAGCATGTATAGAAATTTTACTCACACACAAAAGATATCATGTATATGTATGGTGAAGAGGAGCTCTGAGTATTTTTAAGGACCAGAGCCGTGCTTTCCAGAACAGTAGCCACCAGCCACATGTGGCTACTGAGCACTTGGAATGTGGGCAGCCAGAATTGAGCCTGCTTTACGTGAAAAAATACACACCAGATTCCAAATGCACAGTACAGGCTAAGCAATAACTAGAACATGCTTCCATTTACACATATATTTGGAATATCAAGAGCATATTATATAGCATTGACTTGTATAAACTTATGCATCAAAGTACACTATATGCAGGGGCTGGAAGTTTACGCACCAAATGCAAGACAGCTGTGACCTCTGGGGAGAAGGAAAGGGAATATGGTTGGGAAAAATGACAAAAAAAACCTCTAACTGCATCTCATATTTTATTACTTTAAATAATAAATATTTATCACTTTAAACACATGTGCACATACATGCACACATATGTAAAATTAAACAAACATGGAAGCCCATTAACATATTTGTGTGGGTGTATATGTCTACACACTGGTCTGCTCAGATTGCTATAGCAAAGTTCCATAGACCGGGTGGCTTAAACAACAGAAATTAATTTTCTCACAGTTCTGGAGTCTGGAAGTCCAAGATCAAGGTGTCACTAGGGTTAGTTTCTTTGGAGGCCTCTCTCCTTTTCTTGTAAATGGCTGTCTTCTCCCTATGTCTTCATGTGGTCTCTTTGTATGTCTGTGTCACAATCTCCTTTTCTTAGAAGGACTCTAGTCATACTAGATTAAGGCCCACCCATACCACCTCATTCAACCTTAATTACCTCTGTAAAGATCCCATTTCCAAATACAATCACATTTGCAGGTACTAGGGGTTAGGGCTTCAACATAAAAATTTGGGGGGACACAATTCAGCCCATAAGCGTATACGAGGGTACTTCAAAAAGTTCATGGAAAGACTCATGTTATCTTTTAATTCCACTTTTCTGTGAACTTTTTGAACTACCCTTGTATTTCTACATAGACAGATATAGATGATACATACAGTATATTTGTAATGTGTATTCAAATTTTTTTAAAAAGTAAATTAAATAAACATGAGCCTCATTTGCCCCTCAAAATCATAGGTCCCAGAGGATGAAGCCTACCCACCTACCACATGTGCATCCCCCAGAGCTCAGCCTCG
>NW_007733839.1:173397-176728 GCF_000696425.1 Galeopterus variegatus
TCTACATAGACAGATATAGATGATACATACAGTATATTTGTAATGTGTATTCAAATTTTTTAAAAAGTCAATTAAATAAAGATGAGCCTCATTTGCCCCTCAAAATCGTAGGTCCCAGAGGATGAAGCCTACCCACCTACCACATGTGCATCCCCCAGAGCTCAGCCTCGGACTGCAGCCAGGGCAGGTCTGGCATAAAGACACACGGCTCAAGTGCTTGTCCTTGTCCATTGGCATCAAACTGAGAACATCAGTCACCTACCCAGGCCCACCAGATTCTTGCTCTGCTCACGTGGAAAATCTTGACTTGATTTACCCAAAATGATTGCCACCAACCCAATGAGCACATTGCCATCACCCTCCTGATCCTGTCACTCTGAATTTTCTCAACAAGGAGGACCCCAGGGCACAGGGAGAGCATGTTTCACCCGGTTGGTCCTCCACCACCTCCAGGACCCTCCATGTCATACTTTCCCTGAATCCCACCCACCCACCAGAAAAAGTGGCAAAAATTGAAAGATAAAAGTTTAAGGGGAAAATACCACGAGGGAAGCAAGGTTATGACCAATCTGAGCTGATGGATGTACTAAGCACCCTGGAAGGATCATTGCACACAGTATGAATGTACCCAAATATCATATCATACTCCATAAATACGTACAATTATTATGGGTCAATTAAGAAAAATAAGCTTAAAATAGAGAAAGAAAAGAGAGAAATAGAGATTCGAATAGTGATTACCAGAAGCAGGGAAAGAGAGGGGGGTGGGAAAGATAGCCAGAAAAGAGGATCGTGAATGTTATAACCACAAAGAAATGATAAATATTTTAGGTGATAGAATGCTAAATTATGATTAGGTCATTATACAATATAAGCACGTTTCAAAACAATAAATTGTATCCCATAAGCAAGTACAATGAAAAAAAATTTAAATATATATTTTAATGTCCCTAAAAATAAAATAAACAGCCCACTCCATTTTACACTTACTGACTTAGCAAGGACATGTTCTGAAGAACTGATTTCCATTGACCATTCCTGGCTGCTTAGCACCATTTCAAGATCTCCTTTGCCAAGCTGGGAAAAACTTGGAAATGTGTTTGCCTCTGTGTACGCAACATTCACACTTTGGGTCGAGGGAAAAACCATCAATGTCATTTCAGACTTCTTCAATCCTGACTTTGTAACTCTTGTGTACTGGGTCTACTTTAGCCACCTAGATCCTTCCTCCCAAGACCTCAGGACCAACATGACAATGTGTCCACTTTCTCACGCCACTCAGCTCCTATTTTAATTATATCAAATGCTCATTGCTGTTATTTGCAATCCCCAACAAAATACATTTGTAATATGTTTCTAATGGCCAGAATTCCCAAATCAAGCTACGCCCCAGTATCTTTCACAGGCATCTTTTCACAATTGAAAGTGTGTGAAGAATCCTGCCTTCCTCTGAACCACACTGGCATCTTTAAGACAATCCTCCAACTTTTAATCTTCATCAAATTCATACCCACCTGGGACATCTTTCCTTCCTCAGATCTGCACGACCACGAATTGTACTTTTTCCCTCACCCTTGTAAAATTCCTTTGCAAATAACCCTCATACCTCCCTCACTTATAAAAATAATTTTCATAGCAAAACTTGCCTTTGTAAGGAACACAAAAGTTTCATTATGAAGTCCGGTCTGTGCCTTGTTTGTTATAAACTAAAAGAAAGGAGGGCATTGAGCTCTGCTTTACTGCAGAACAAAATTCTCAGGTATTAAAAAAGAAAAGAAAAATCAAAGAAGACATTACCACACATAGCCATGCTCAATAGCATGATCATCTTCAAAAGTGGATTATTTTGTACTGGTCTACCAATATTAAATAGGAAGAATAAGTTCTGGTGCTCTAGGGTGACAATAGCTAATAATATTGTGTTGTATATTTTATGATAGCCAGAAAAGTGAATGTTATAACCATTAAGAAATGATCATAGTTTGGGTGATTCCCTTCTAGCCCAGAAGCAGGCAAGAGGGCACACCTGGGGTTCTAGGCAGGAGCCAAGGGCAGTCCCCTCTGCCTGGAAGTGGGCAAAAGAACATGCCCAAAACACCACTCCCACATGGGTGGCCTACCACAGCCAGTACCACAGCCACAGCCACTGAAAAAGCAGCTTGCCATCATAGCCACCATGCAGGTGGCCCACCAGACACTCAACTGCATTGACACAAGGAGAGTCACCAGCAGAGACCAGAAAAAGAAGACATCTCTCTCCTCAAAGCCCACTCCAGAGTGCTGGAAGAAGCAACTGCTCTACCAGATGACTGGACATCGATGCAGAGATGCTAGAAATACAAAAACTCAAGAAAATATGATACCAACAAAAGAATACAGTAATTTTCAATTACCAAACCCTATGAAGGAGGAAACTCTTGAAACAACTTAAAAGGAATTCTGAGCAACAATCTTAAGGAAATGTTTGGGTGATAGAAATACTAACTGCTTTGATGAGATCATGTTAAAATATACACATGTATTGAAACAACAAACTATCTCATAAACCTGTACAATGAAAAAATTAATTAAAAAAAAAATTTCAAAATGGATTACTGCTAATAGTGCTGGGGTGGGGATGGTACATGTTAANAAAAGAATACAGTAATTTTCAATTACCAAACCCTATGAAGGAGGAAACTCTTGAAACAACTTAAAAGGAATTCTGAGCAACAATCTTAAGGAAATGTTTGGGTGATAGAAATACTAACTGCTTTGATGAGATCATGTTAAAATATACACATGTATTGAAACAACAAACTATCTCATAAACCTGTACAATGAAAAAATTAATTAAAAAAAAAATTTCAAAATGGATTACTGCTAATAGTGCTGGGGTGGGGATGGTACATGTTAAGTCAAGTCCGTAAAAGAATAGTTTGACCCTGGCTCTGGGTCCAGAGGACAGAGGGGTAATTTGAACTGTGCCAGAAGAGTGTGGTCACCAACACTCAGCCTGGAGGACACACTCCAGGACAAAGAGCCTGGCTCTCCAGCAGGGAGAATGTAAGGACAAGAAAAGGATGGAAGGGAACCTGGAGACCAAGGTTTCTCACCCTCAGCTCTCTCAACACGTGGTGCTGGATCATTCTTTGTGGTAGGGTCTGTCTCTCCATTGCAGGATGTTAAGCAGCTTCCTCCACCCCATAGATGCCAGTAGCAACCACACACACCCCTGAGTTGTGACAACCAAAAATGTCTCCAGATATGGCCAAATGTTTCCTGGGAGGCAAAATCACCCTCAGTTGAGAACCACTGCTTTAGAACAAAACAGACATATCCTTTTTTTTTT
>NW_007733840.1:0-2137 GCF_000696425.1 Galeopterus variegatus
GAATGTTCTCTCACACTTCTTTATTTTCAATTAAATTACCTATTAGTGAATGAAAAACAACAAAACAATAACAAAAATCTTGCTTACCCCTCCCTGAGCTGTAAAATAATACATAGTTTGCCCAGAGAGTATGTTTTGGGAGATAGATAAGCAAATTGAATTGTAAATACTGATTTCTTTCTCTAGACTATCATAAACTGTCTTTTCTTAGATGTAAGTATATTTTTAAAAATTGCTGATACTGGTAAGTTGCATCCTTGTTGGATATTTGCATAAATGTTGTTATTCCTAGTGGAGGCTTAAATGTTTAATTTGAGCATTTAAGCAAGTTGTTTGGTGACTATCTTGGCCCATGGTCAACTGCTTTCCAGGGAAATCAAATAACCCAGAGAGTAGACAGTGTGCTCTCACTGTGTAAACATGTGAGGACACTCAGGTTGGAAGTTGGGTTGTAAGTCATGTCTTCTGATTTCCAACCAGTGTTGACTTTTCATAGGAATTATGTATACTAAAGTGGAAATATGTGTAAATTAAATTTTGCTCAATTAACTCACTTGTTTATTTGCTTTCTCCCAACATAGCCTTCATTTCTAACTAGTTTATAATAGTGGCATGTGGGAGTGGTGGCTGCCTTAAATGCACTGAGAAGCAATAGCTGACAGGAAGGGAGGAACAACAAGCAATCTCAACCAGATAAACCACTACAGTTTAGGGGTGCTTAGCAAATAGCCCCACACCCTCTTCAGCTCCAGAAGAAAGCACAGCACAATTATGATATTTGTTAAGATAACTCTGTGTTATCAACAAAAGCTTCAATTATGTTCAGTATACTCTACTTATGAAGGCAAGGGAGTAGCTTATTTTAAGATTTCCGTTTGGAGTGATTTACTGTTAAAGGGAGGTCAACATTACATTATTTAGAAATGAATTCAACCAGATTCACACCTTCTATACTGCATCGCCCTGATTGAGGTTGCTAGATATGGACAGGACTGAGAGAGAGTGATACATGCAGCTGTTCAGATGAACCAGAAACTTGATAAGGGAGGCAGAGAAGTAGTACACCTGTTTAAAATCACATGTACTAAAATAGAAGATCTATTATGGGATCATATATTAAATTTGTCTTTCTCATTGAATCGCATATGAAAGTGGGAACTTTCTGTCTTTGAAACAAAAGCAGGAACTAAACAAATGTGTTTTAGTGATTTTTAGAAATATATTCTATAATTTTCTTCTTCTTTTTTTTTTTTTTGGCAATTACATTCCAGAGAGGATTGTGTCCAGTTTTTTGTCTTTCTGTAAATGTGCAGTGAACAGTACTGCCAATTTAATAAAAAAACAAGCAAGTGATTAGCTGAATATACTTGTGCTATGATGTTGAAAAATCAAATGGGTACATCTAAAAGAGTCTAAAAATTGAGGATGTGGGAAATATTTTTCAGTAGCTTTTTTTTCCTCAGGTTTTCAAAATTAGAAAAAAAACCTCGAAAATTATAATGTGTAATATTTAAAAGTCATTTCAAGCATTCAGGCACTAATGACATAAAATGTTTATTCACATCTGAAGGCATATATTCACCTTTTATTAAAAGGGAGAAATAGACATTCTTCAGTGTCTCCAAAAAAGTGTTGGATATGGAGGAGACAGGTAAAATTTTGTTCTGAAGGAATTTGTTTCTTACCTAACATAAGAAAGTAGTAGGAAAACCCCTAACTTTGAAACCATGGAACTGTTTATTGGTCTAAACACACATCATTTTGTATTAAGAGGAGAGGCAGAAGAAACATTCACTTTCTGCACTTTTGGTGGGTATTCCCCAAATGATAAGCCTACATCATTTTCTTCTACTGTTCTCTCTATATATGTTTATTCACTAATACTTATTTTTGAGCCATTGTGAAAATTCATCTGTATAGTAATCTAGACTTTCTTTTGGACTTTACTCCTTGTGTTTTAGGGGGCGAGCCATGAGAGGGTATCTCGTGGTCATATTCCTGAGTGCTGTCTTCCTCTATTATGTGCTGCATTGTATATTATGGGGAACAAATGTCTATTGGTAAGTTTCATTTTTGCTATTTGAAAATAACTTCCAAACTAGTCTTTCTTTTTTTTTTTTTTTTTTTTTTTTTTTTT
>NW_007733840.1:3137-3617 GCF_000696425.1 Galeopterus variegatus
CCTGTCTAGTCCTTCGAATCCGAACCCTCGGACGGGAGCGCCGCCGCGCTTCCCAAGCGGCGCACTATCCAGTGCGCCACCGGGCCGGCCCCCCAAACTAGTCTTTCTTACAAACACCCAAAGTATATTAGAGGGACCTATAAAAAACCCTGTAATATTATAACATTTTGAATCTTTTCTAGCCTTCCGTTATAAATTGGGGTTTTACCATTTCAGTATATACTGTGTCTCTAACAATTTAAAAACTGATAAGCAACACCTATTTTTTATTGACTCTGTAGTGAAGTGGTGGTGTCAACCATCTTTGGGACATAACAATCTTTATTAATACAACAGTTCACCTCCTTGAATTAATAGAGTAATTCTTGGACTCAGTGGTACTTGACTTTTCGAGCCTAAAATGCTTGGATAAGAGATTGTTGAGGGGCCGGCCCGGTGGCGCACTGGATAGTGCGCCGCTTGGGAAGCACGGCGGCGCTC
>NW_007733840.1:3997-7407 GCF_000696425.1 Galeopterus variegatus
GAAAAAGACAAAAGACAAAAAAAAAAAAAAAAGAGATTGTTGATAAAATATAGACACTATGTATGGCTTCCTTTGTTTAAAAATATATGGTGAATGATTATATATATATATATATATATAAATAAATCTTTTGAAATGGCTTTGACTTGAAATATCACATAAAAAACTTGAAAGAGGCACAGATAATTTTACTGCAGGGAAAACCTCTATAAAAAGCTTTTTACCCCTCTCCCTATTGTCAGTCCTTTGGCTAGGAATAAAGTTTTGATGATCTTTAAATCCTGAATGGGTGCTAGTACGTAATTATGTCAAAATAAATCACATGACAACTTCCTGTCTTAGACAAAGTCAGTATTTTTTGTCAGTGTTGCAAGTAGATACTAGATCATGTTTCTAGATTGTGCTTACTGGATTAAAAAAAAATGGATCCTTCTGCATTTCATTTCCTCACTGGTTAATTGAGGAATTATTATAATGTATTTTACAGAAGGAAGTTAGGCAAATGGCCACTGGAAAAAACCCAGTGCCAGGTGGGTGGGTTTGACCCTAAAGTTTGAGGCTTTGGACCTAAATTTCAGGCTAGAGAACTCTGAAGTGTGATTATACACTAAATAAGGATTATACCATAGGGATCTATCCCTCCATCTTTGTCACATCCTGTCTGTGTCCCACACTTAGTAGTAGAAGATAAAAATAGAAGAGAAACCAAAAAGCTTACTAGACTGCTACTTTCCTGCAAATCCTATTGCTGGTCATAGGGAAAGTGATAATGAAGATAATGAAAAGGGTCTGAATTCAGCCCAGTCTTTTGTCATCAGGATCTGAGGAGTGCCCATGTCACTCCAGTCACAGAAAATACTATGGGAAATTACCTCAGATGGGTGTTTATTCAGTGAACTTACTTCCTTAAAACGATTTAAGATTAGATAATTGTCTTTTTTTTGAAAAGCCACCCAAAGTTTGTCATCACAGTATCCTAAAACAGTTTTCTGTTTTAATGACCTTAGAAATCAAATAATATCTTATACCTCATTTTGTCCTCCGAATATAATTCAGCTTTTATGGCCTGGTCTGCCATATTATATATAATACAGGTACATCCTTAGGTATAAAGCAAGGGTCCCTTGCTATTTGTTGGATTCACAAAAGATGTTTCACTGCATAAGGACTTTATTAGCCACATAGTTCAGAAACCTGAGTTCTAACTATGGGGGTTTTGCACCAAAAAAAAAAAAATGGAAATTGTGTCTGTCCATGAAGGATTTAGGCAATTTCCTTCAGTTTGAATCCTGCTGATTACAGAAGAAAATTGATTTGTTTTCTTTTTATATTAACTCATTACATAACTTATGATTATTAGTAATTTCTTTTATTAGGTTGTTTTCCTCTTTCCTCGTGAATTCTGGACCCTATCACACATACGCACCTCACCCTCTTCATTTATTTTCATTGTTGTGCTCTGTCATGTTTCACGATACCCTTTTAAATTGTGGAGACAAGTACTCCATTCAGGAGACATACAAGCGTCCCACCTGTGCCAAGAATAGAGGAGAGTTAGAGAAGACTCTCAGTAGTGTCATTTGTGGAGTTCCCAGGATGACAAGGCAAGGGTCTGTGAAAGCTGCTCAGGTCAGGTGTTTCTGTGGTGTTTGCTGCCAGGAAGTGTCCTCAGTTGTGGCATGGAGGACCTAGATAGCTGTGTGCGCTCGGGGTAAGTTTGGTTTCTCAGGCTTTCTGGGGCTTCTAAAAAGCAAGCCTGGTTATGGCCTCCACGGTACAGTAATCCTAGCCCTTCCGTGAGGGTCCCTGGAATCACGGCTCTATGAATCACTTCCAGGTCACTAGTCACCTCAGCCTTTCCACTCTCCCTTGTTTTACATCCACAAATCCTCAAATGTGTGCACAACTTGGATAAGGTATTTTTAAACTTCAGGGGCTTCCGGGAGGATTTTTATTCCCTGCCTGATAAACCTCTCAGTGGGGCACCGAGTAGGTTCCCAGGGCATTTGCTTCCCTCTGGGTGGCTGCCCGGTTCTGGATTCTGACTGAAAATTTTTGTCTCATAGGGTGCCACCTGTGGAAATGAAGCGGAGAAATAAGATCCAGCCTTGTTTATCAAAGCCAGCTTTTGCCTCTCTCCTGAGGTAAAAATATACAAAAAACTGTGACATACAAAAATGNCCGTATAAAGTGGACACTCCTTATTTGAGGAAGAGCTTGAATATCCTGTCTCTTTTTTGTGCTTTTAGTCAGAGCTCTGCATGTATTTTAAGAAAAGGCATTGAAGAACTCAATCAAACCAGTATTCTTTTCACACAGGTGAGATTAGAGAGGCCTATTTGTGTTCAATTATAAAAAACTGAACTGTTCTTTAGGGTTTTATTTTTCCCACTTGTTGTTCCCATGTTATTTTTCACCCTTATCATTTTGTGTTTTCTTCTCCCTTGCCTCTAGGTTAAACTTTATGATTAGACATTTTCCTTGACNTGACTTTTAATGAACCACACGGAATGCAAATAATGATTAATCTACATAGGATGTAAATAATGATTGTTCATTGTGGTTGTCAGAACTTGTATAGAATTTACTCTTTTATCCACAAATGCTCTTTTCCTCTGTCATCTCGACTTTGACAGATCACTGGTCAAAATGCTTCCAGATAATAAGAAATAAATTACAGTCTGGTCTAGACATGTTTAATTGTGTAAAACAGGTACAAGCTATTCAGCATGTTTTTCACTAAACATCAAGAATTCATATTTTCTTTTCTTCCTGTTTTCTTTTATTATATTACTGCTCCTTTCCATTTCTGGTTCTTAACCCATTTGGGCTATAGATCCTTTAAAATCAGTCAGTTCTCTGGAAAACTGCAGATACATAAATCTTTTTTTGCATATGATTGCAGGCGAATCAAGGCTACTTGTAGTCTGTCCATAAATGTGTGTACAGTTAGGGCCACTGTAAGCTAGAAGAACGTTTCTAAACTTTTTTGACCATGACTCTTTGGAAGAAATANGCCACTGTAAGCTAGAAGAACGTTTCTAAACTTTTTTGACCATGACTCTTTGGAAGAAATATATTTTGCTTTGGATAAAACCTAGTACACACATATTTATAAGAAAAATAAGAATTTTTACCCATACTCTTCCAACTATGCTGTGTTCTTTTCTATTCACTTTTTAAAAATATGCTGATCATGACTCAGAATTGATTTCATAAGCCACCTATGTGTTGAACAGTGCAGTTTAAGATGCTGCTCTAGAATCAAGATACTCTATAACCTGAGTGAAAAAAAAAATAGATATTTCCTTTTTGAGAAAACCCAAAAGAAATAAAGTATTTATGTAGAATGGCCCAGCAGGTGTTTCTCCAGTTTAAATGACAAGTAGATCTTCATTTGTCATCTGAGC
>NW_007733840.1:7457-27358 GCF_000696425.1 Galeopterus variegatus
GCTCTGTCATGTTTCACGATACCCTTTTAAATTGTGGAGACAAGTACTCCATTCAGGAGACGTACAAGCGTCCCACCTGTGCCAAGAATAGAGGAGAGTTAGAGAAGACTCTCAGTAGTGTCATTTGTGGAGTTCCCAGGATGACAAAGCAAGGGTCTGTGAAAGCTGCTCAGGTCAGGTGTTTCTGTGGTGTTTGCTGCCAGGAAGTGTCCTCAGTTGTGGCATGGAGGACCTAGATAGCTGTGTGCGCTCGGGGTAAGTTTGGTTTCTCAGGCTTTCTGGGGCTTCTAAAAAGCAAGCCTGGTTATGGCCTCCACGGTACAGTAATCCTAGCCCTTCCGTGAGGGTCCCTGGAATCACGGCTCTATGAATCACTTCCAGGTCACTAGTCACCTCAGCCTTTCCACTCTCCCTTGTTTTACATCCACAAATCCTCAAATGTGTGCACAACTTGGATAAGGTATTTTTAATATTTTCTTTTCTTCCTGTTTTCTTTTATTATATTACTGCTCCTTTCCATTTCTGGTTCTTAACCCATTTGGGCTATAGATCCTTTAAAATCAGTCAGTTCTCTGGAAAACTGCAGATACATAAATCTTTTTTTGCATATGATTGCAGGCGAATCAAGGCTACTTGTAGTCTGTCCATAAATGTGTGTACAGTTAGGGCCACTGTAAGCTAGAAGAACGTTTCTAAACTTTTTTGACCATGACTCTTTGGAAGAAATATATTTTGCTTTGGATAAAACCTAGTACACACATATTTATAAGAAAAATAAGAATTTTTACCCATACTCTTCCAACTATGCTGTGTTCTTTTCTATTCACTTTTTAAAAATATGCTGGTCATGACTGAGAATTGATTTCATAAGCCACCTATGTGTTGCACAGTGCAGTTTAAGATGCTACTCTAGAATCAAGATACTCTATAACCTGAGTGAAAAAAAAAATAGATATTTCCTTTTTGAGAAAACCCAAAAGAAATAAAGTATTTATGTAGGATGGCCCAGCAGGTGTTTCTCCAGTTTAAATGACAAGTAGATCTTCATTTGTCATCTGAGCAGTATTCTTTGAGGGCAGTCCCCTAGAGCATATTTGAAGTCACTTTCAGAATTATAGGAAAGCCAGTAGCAATCAGGAGAAGCTCTGTTCAGAAACCTGGAGCTGTTATCTGCAGTGTTATAAAGAGGACACTGTCCTCAGAATTAGGCTTGGGTCTGGATTTCAGCTTTGTCATTTATGGGTTAGTGACCACAGTTCCTTCACTTCTCATAGTTTCAGTTTCTTCATCTACACTGATTATACACTTTACCTACCTTTCCAGGCTTTTGTAGGAGTAACAATTGCAGAAATGTAATGTAATATTTTACAATGTAGTGTAATATTTACAATAAAATATACTGTAATATAATAAAATGCAATGTAATAATTGTTATGGATAGGGCTGATACCTATTGAGCACCTGCTGTGTCTGAGACCTGGTGCCAAATAATTATTTCAGTTAGAAATAAAATGTAAATCGCCTATCACAAGGTCTGAGTGGGAATTAATTGTTAGTTACCATCATCACTCTAACCCCAAAGAATTGGCGCAGTTACCTATGGCTCAATTTTCCAAGGAAGACTGGGAAGCTCTTGAGTCTTCTCTCAAGCTTGAGTCAGGTGACCTGACGCTTCCTCTTCCCAAAGTAGTTTATGAACTTGGGGATCTACACTGATATAGATAGGACCTTTTGAGGTTGGCCAGACCCGAGAGACTGCTATCACTATTACAGCCAAATCTTGGACATGCATCATATCTCGGCAGGAGGCTGGTCTGTCACCTTGTTTCCTTCACCTGAATGCAGTGTGAGTTCTTAATTCAGCTCTGAAGACATTAAGCTCCCATGATTTGCTCAGGTTTAGTGGCTCCTCAGTGACATAGCCAGGATAAAACTGAAGCTATTTCACCCTCACTTTGTTGCTGCTTATTTCCATTTTGTTGTGCAGCCCTCTGAAGTCCCAGCATCACTCTGATCTCTGTCTACAGTTCTTAGACAACACAAAGCTGCTGTGGCAGGAAAGATGGTACCCTGTGTGAGGGCTGTGGTCAGGATTAGCTAGACTTGTCCTTCTGGTGGGTGAAAATAGTGTTTTTATATGTGCTTAAGACCCTTTCCTTCTCTTTAATAATAATAATAATAAAAAACTTTATTTTTTTCTACTTCATAACAGTCCCATCAAGAATTGAAATTAATTCAATTATTTATTAAACATGTGTTGCCTGCCTACTGCATTCCATGTGCTAAAAGTGAGAAGAGATGGAGGCTATTCCTACCTGCATCAAACTTTGTCTCTCGTCTGGAGGAGAAGGGGTTGGGTTACCTTCAGGGCAGAGCAGGCAGTGAGAAGACAAATGCCTATAGATTTATTCTAGTTCTTGATTAAAGAGTTGAGTTTTAACTGCATTTAACTTTTAATATATTTTTGTTTTACACCTGTTACAACTTCATACATATGGTACTTTTAAATTTAGGAATAGCTTAGCATCAATACTTTTAATACTTCCTTTGTTTCTTCCTGTACATTGCTATCATTTTATCTCTTGGTATTGGTTTCTTTTTAAATTTTTTTTTCATACCCTTGGCTGTCATATAATTTCAGATTCAGTAGCGGGAAAATGTTTTTACTCTGGTTGTATAGTTCCATTGCATATCCCATTCTATGGAATATTTAAATGCTATTTAAATTTTTAAATACTATAAGTGGGAGCTAAGAGAGAAAGAAGGAAGGAAAGAAAGCCCACAGTGGTGCCTTGGACTTGCAGAGGGAGAGAACATACCTTGGGATACAAAGTGAAGTGGGGGAAAAGGGGAGGATGAGGGAGGTTGGAGATAATTTGGTGGGGGACATGGGGTACAATCGCAATTTGTGGTGATGGGCATGCTGCCAGCATGGATCTGGCTTTCACATCTTGGGCACGAGGGTTGACAATCAGCTTTGTATCTCATGAATATTCATAACCAATTAAAAAAATAAATTTAAAAATACTATTTAAATACTTTTAAAATTTAAAAAATTATACATTTATATATTGTCAGTATAGCAACATGAATTATAGGCTACAGTTATTTTTAGTTGTTATTTTAAAAGCCTGCAAATATAGTAGGCATTTTGGCAAAATCATTCTTTATCCTTTCCTTTCAGGTTTCATCAGTTTCACCCTTTTCTGTGTGCAGCTGATTTTAAAAAGATTGCTTCCTTGTATGGTAGCGATAAGTTTGATTTGCCCTATGGGATAAGAACATCAGGTCAGTAATACTATTCTTACCCTGCTCTGTTAAGTTTGAGTGATGTTTGATGAGAACTGCATGTTTATATAATTTTAAGGCCTTTTAATTTTTCTGCGTTCTAATGATTCCTAAGGGATACGATTTTGGGATGGGATGAAGGGAATTAAATTTTAAAATATAAACTCCCACTTCTTCTTGAGTGATGTTTGATGAGAACTGCATGTTTATATAATTTTAAGGCCTTTTAATTTTTCTGCTTTCTAATGATTGCTAAGGGATACGATTTTGGGATGGGATGAAGGGAATTAAATTTTAAAATATAAACTCCCACTTCTTTTGAGGCATTGTAGAATCAAAGAATAAAAAAACTAGATGTTTGTTGTTGGGAAACAGCTTTTTACTTATGCTGTGCCACTGTGGGATCCACGTGAGTTCTGATGTGTTACTTTATTCCAATTTTGAATTAGCAGGATAAGCCTGTGGGCTAACTTGCTTCCTATCTCCCCATTTCACTTCTTTATCTGTGAGTTTTATTTTATTTCATCAGCAACTTTTTCTTCTTGATCAGTCTTTTAATTTAATCAATGGATTTTATTTGTATTAAATTTAGAGAGAATTATTTCATCTTCTAATGACAAAAAACTTTTTACTTCTGCTTGTTGATAACTGATTGACTTTATATAGCTTTAAATTCTAGATTTTTGAGAAACCTTAAAACTCAAGAGGTGACAGATGTACAATTTTTGTGAGTTAGGTTTTACTTATTCGACTGTCTTGAGTTTTGTTTGTATTTAAAAATATTTTGCAGAGAATTTGATAATTTATAATTGGTTTAAACTTTCTATTGATTGCTATTCTAGGGTCAATTTTAGATCATCTAATAGTGCTAATTTTAGTATTACTTTTTTATGATTTTCAGATTAAACATCTTATTTTTCTAGAGTTTTTGGAAAGTGTCCTGAGAGCATTTACCATTTTGAATGTGCCTGTTGAGTAATGCAGACTAATTGCAGTTGTATCATTAATTTTTTACAGAGTAAATCAAACGTGACCATACCAGTAGGAAATAGGTTTGGGGAGGAGGGACCAAGGTGGCTTACTATGTACATAAGAAGTCGTGATTATCCTTTTATTCATAATACTCCATTTGTTTTCTAGCGGAATATTTTCGACTTGCTCTTTCAAAACTGCAGAGTTGTGATCTCTTTGATGAGTTTGACAAGTGAGTTTATTTCCTTGCTTCTGTTTGACTTTTACCGTTAACTGTCATGGTTCAAAATAGGTACCCCAAGAGATGTAAAATGTATTTACTCAGGGAAATTTCATAGCACTTACGTATAACTAAAATGTCTAGTTGTTCTTTATGTGACACTTGAAATAAACAATCTACAACATTAATTTAGAAGCAGCATAACTGGTTGGCTCGAGTTGCAGAGTCCTGATGATGAGCAGCTCTGGTCCCAAGTCAGGACATTTTAAACCACATTCTTCTTTTCTAAGTTGTGGCTGCTTAAGAATCAACTCACCCCCTCATCCGTCAGCTCACAGCATCCCTTCACGGGCTGTTTTACATCTTCCCATACATCCTCCATGCTATTCATGAAGATTCTCTCTGTTTCACTTGTTAAGGAGGTTGAATACTGAATTTTGGAAACAGCTGTCTTCCTTTTAATTCAGAATTATATTCAGAAGGAAGCAAATAGCTTGTTTAGATACAAATTTTCTGACTACAATTAGTTTTTAGAAAATTGTGTTGTCAAGTTAACCCCATAAAACTTGAATTGCCAAAGATAGACTTCTGGTTGGGTAGGCTTATTTTACAGAGGTAGAATTATATCACAAAGTTTTAAACTACTTGTGGCACTCCAGCTAATGTCAGTACCTGCCGACGTGACTATTGTGGAGCTCTCTTACCTGCCCGTCATCCTGCCGACTGCGCCAACTGTCTGGGTTTGGAGCTCACAGACCCCTCAAGCCGGTTCACAGACTGGATCACAAACCCTTCATACGCCAGGCTGGGTCCCCAGACCCCTCACACGCAGGTCTATGAGCTAGGTAACCGGCAAACAGGTCCTTGGAAGCCGTAGGTTGGAAAGTATGAGGCAATACGCCAGGCTGGGTCCCCAGACCCCTCACACGCAGGTCTATGAGCTAGGTAACCGGCAAACAGGTCCTTGGAAGCCGTAGGTTGGAAAGTATGAGGCAGTAAACTCCCGCCAAAGTGGCGGCACCGCGCAGGCTCACTGACTCCACCCACACACCACCTATTCACAGCAAATGCTCAGCAAGATTCTGAACATCTGAGGGGCCCTGACTATTTGCCTATATTTTCCCAACACTACTCCTTAGAATTTGGCCAGTGGTTCAGAGTGATAATATGGGTGATCTTCAGATGTCAGGACTCCATTAAAAGGGAAAATGCCAGAATTTCCCCTTATGGCCAAGAGAATGGAGGGGCCGTTTGTTGGGTACAGAAGGTGGGGGTAGTAGACAGAGGTGTGGAAGTGGAGAGAGAGTTTACAGAATGGAGGCAGAAGAGCAGTGTTCGATTTTGTACAGATTTTTCTCATTTTTCTTCTGTCAGGGACCCAGATTATTGAAGTAACATGTATTGGTTCATTTTGGTTTGTTAAAGTGTGTAATTTAAAACTATTCCATCAATCTAGTCAATTTTAATTTTGATTGCATATCAACAGCAACCATATATTTTTTTCCAATCTAAAATTCTATATTACTGTCATTTGTAGAATATTGTTTTGTGCAGACCTTTGGCATATGTGCTTTATGTCAGTCCTCTCATTTCATCAATGGAGAAAGTAGGCTAGGCAACCATACAGTTTGTTTCAGCTGATAAATACCAGAGCTAGGATTCAAACCCAGATGGTTCTAACTCTGGTGCCTGGATGTCTGAGTTAAGAGCGATAATGTCTGTCCCTTAAATATTTGCAGCAAGTATCTGAAAATATTTGTAAAGATTGTTGGCTCTGTAAATGTGAGCTATGGTCAGGATTCTTGAGGGTATGCAATGAGAAGTTTTGTTCTTTCCTAGTTTTTATCTTAGAACTAGACTGTGCTTCATTTAGTTGCACTCATAACTCCTTCTTCCCAGGTGTCCATCCATTTGTTCGTGCCTCTGCCAGGCTGTTTCCTCTCTTCCTGCTAACTTGGTCTCACTGTTCCCCACACTTTTCTCCCTTTGTTGCTGAGAGTGCTCCCCTCTCCCCGCCATCAGCCTTTGTCCATTTCTCAGCACTGAGAGAGGCGAGGTGTGGTTGGTGAGGAGAGGTTGAAAATGATGCTGACTGCACAAAAGTCCTTTAGTCTGAAGTTGCTAAGAGACTGGACTGAGTAAATGTGTAGTCAGAGAGTCTTTAAATGTAGAGTGAATACCTCTTGCAGCATCCGCAAGAGGGAGTGCAGTGATCTGTGCTTCCTAATGTCACAGACGATCAGTGAGTAAATGTGTAGTCAGAGAGTCTTTAAATGTAGAGTGAATACCTCTTGCAGCATCCGCACGAGGGAGTGCAGTGATCTGTGCTTCCTAATGTCACAGACGATCAATCGGCATTGCTGCAGTGCTTGTTTGACTTGTGCAAACATGTTCCCTAGAGACTTAAGAAAGAACATTTTGAAAATAAATAAGATTGTATATAGGACACTATTATTTTCTATTTGCATATTATTTAACTTTTGGGAGGGGTTCACATGTAATATTAAATTTTTACCTGTATTTTAAGTAAGTCATTCTACATTTGTCTGGTGCCCACTGTACAACACGAAGAAAAAAAAAAGCCAGGCTAGGCCAGAGCCATAGATTTTCAATAAACTCCAGAAAGGCAGAATATACTAAACTGTCTTAATACTGCCTTTGAGTCAGCTCAGTTTGTCCCCTGAGTGACCTTATGCATCTCCTATTTCTGTTCTTGGCCTAGGAAAAATGCACTAGAAGATGTCTGAGAGCAGTCTTTCTTTCTCAGGAGAGAATTTAGGTTGCCTTGGGTGGTAGAGTCCTCCCTGACCCCTGGCCTGTGGAGCTTGTTGGCATAAGCTGGCTTGCTTTTGTAGGTTGGAGACAGGTGAGAACAGCCCTTTCATGTCCCTTTCCTCCTTTTACTTCTGTCTTCACCAATATTTACATAGGTGCAGACCTTGCGCTCTGCTTATTCTCTTCCTGCCTGTACTCTGGAAGAAGTTTGCTGTATTTTTGTGTGCAGCAGCGAAGCACAAATCTCTTCCCTGCCTTTCATTCTCCCACTGTCCTCTTTGTCCCTTCCAGAATGGTTCAGACATTTTTTGGTTGTTGTTTCAAATCTGAATCCTTTAAGATTCTACCAGATATAAATTTTAGTTTTGCAGTATCTTACATGGCATGCATGATGCCCTCAGTGGGATAGATTACACTGTGAGTCGGAAACTCAGAATATCAGTTGTGTTTGCAAGATGGAAGCTTTCCTCTTTCTCACAGTTTTCACGTAAATGAAGTCTGTGGGTAAACACTGCATGCTGGCCCAGTGGTTCTGTGATCATCAGGGGCTGAGTCTCCTTCTGTGTCATGACTCGGCCATTTCTCAGTACGTGCTTCCTCCATATGGTCCAGGAGATGGCTGGAGTTCCACCAGTCACATCTTCATTCCTGCCAGCAGAGAGGAGGAAGGGGCAAAGGGCATGCCCCCACCCTTTGAGATGTGTCTCCTTTAAGGACATCTCCCAGAAATCACATATAACACTCCATTACATCTATTGATGTGTTAGAGCCAGTTGCTACCAACTTGTGAGAACTGCATCTCTTCCCAGATCCACATTCAGTGCCATCAAGGTGGAAGCTTGAAATTAGCAATGGTGGGAGTATTTATACCATTGGACTTGGCAAACACTACAAACCAGGGCTTCTCCATGCCCTCTGCCCCCAGAACTATTGTTCAACATTTACTAGCAACCACTGATTACATCCCACTCGATGGGACTCAGTCACAAGGCCACATTTAGCTGGAAGGTGGACTAGAAAATGTGGCCTTTATTCCAGGTGACTATGGGCCCACTTTTAAAAACAACGAGTCCTATTTTAGGGACAAAAGCAACATGATTATTGTGGGACAAACTAGCTGTCTTTCTTAGTATCCTCCATCATTTCCCTGGTCCCCATCTGTTTCTGTGCCTGGTCCTTTCAGGATTATGATGTCAATTGTGTAACTCTGCTCTATCACAGCCGAGCTCAGTGCATCTTTTCTATATGCTCTGCTGTTGATTTCTCATGGACTCAGGTTCCTCTCCTTATTCTCTAAAGCACAGCTAGTGTAAGGCCACCATGTTTAACAAACTTCATTGCACTAAAGATTGAGGATATTTTAAGAGAAGTGTGTCACAGAAGAGGAATACGTAAAATATGCCCATATTCCAAGGCTCTGGTCCTTCCTGGCTGTCCACGTAGCTCCTTAGCAACAGCCTGCTCCCTGATCCCAGGGACTGTTGCTCTCTTCTCATTGGAAGTACATCCTCCCACAGCCAGAAGCAGCAGAAACCCTGAGTCACAAAATCTCAGCTCCCACTTCAAATGCACAAACAACTCCCCACCCCAACCACCAACATTGCATTCTGAAAGCATGTCAGATTTCATGAACACATTAGTCCTTCAGCATACGTTGTTTTGTAGTAACTGTACATAAAATCTCACCTAACGGAAGCACCTGTGTCAAGTTGGTTGCTTGCTGAATGGATGGGAATTTGTAAAAGCTACCTGGTAGCTCACTCAAGCAGAATCCATTATGTCAGCATCAGCAGAGCTGGGTTAGATTGGCTAACAGCCAGGGCAGGAGCATGCCCTTAGAAAACTTTTTTTAAAAAGAATTATACATTAGTGGTGTATCTATTAAAAAGAGTTCTAACTCTGTAAGGAATATAAACGTCTGCATCCCTGCTCTAAATATCTTGCTGTTTTGCATGGTTTCTTTATATTGCAGCATTTTTGGTCTGAAGGAGAACTTGAGGGTGAGGGGAAGTTGCGATTCTACGTCAACAGAGTATATCATATGGTGGAACAGTTACTGCCTGTTTTCTAGCACCTGCTGTGGTCAGATTTGTTGAGTAAAGATACAGAAGTTGTGGTACACATGCCGGAGGAAATGGTCACACCCAACAGAGAATAATAGCATTCAAGACTTCAGTGATTCTCTCACTTCACAAAAAGACAAACAGAACAGAGAGGTCAAGTCACTAGGCCAGTGTCCCAGATATGCTAAGTCAGGGAGCCAGAACTAGTAGCCAGGTCTCCGCCCACAGTCCCTTGTACAGTGCTTTAGAATGTTCTAGCTACAAGTAATAGTCCCCTGACTAAGAGTGATTTAAAGAAAGTGGATATTTATAATTTCCCATATTGCATAGATATGTTGTTTCAGGGCTGCAGATTTGTGGTTCCAGCTTGCAGAGCGGGTTGCTTGTGACTGCACAGACTGTAGATTGTACAACTCCAGGAAGTGCCAGTTCACACACACAGTTATCTGAATGATGCTTCCTGGAGTTAGGCTGTGTACTATCTGCATACTTTGCAGCATGGCTCTGTACTGAAGGTGGGATTGAATCATAGTGGCTCAGTGTTGTCAGGGCTCCAGAGTAGCTTTTCTGGAGCTCTCTTTTTCTCTGAGTTGCAAGGTGGCTTCAGCTGCTCAAACTTTAGGTAATCACATGTCAGTGTCCAGGGAGAGAGGAAGAGGCTGGTAAAAATAAAGTGTTCTGCTCACACCACTCTTTTGCAAGGGGTGAATTCTTTTCTAAGAGCATCCAACAGACTTCCTTAATATCTTACTATCTAGGCATGGGTCACATGGCTATCTCTAGATCAACTATTGACAGAGGAAATGAGCTCACCTTTGTAGGCTTATGAAAGCAGGGCTCTGTTAGCAAGGAATATGGGGTAATGCGTGTTGGAATTATGACCAGTGGGATCTGCCATAGATGGTTACACTGAAGTTGGAGTGATATTTTTTTAATGTATATGATGCTGCTGAAGGGAAAAAAGAATGTCAAAATGCATTCAGAAAGAAAAGACACATCACAGGCAATTCAAGCTTACTTCCTCTCCACTGAGTGTGTTGACATTCCCTTTGCACAGGGTAGTGATTCTTCTGGCCTTGCCTGACTTTGTGAGAAACACACCTTTTACCTGATAGACACGTAATCTCTTACCACTACTGTTTTAGCAGCTTTCCAGATTTTTCCATTAACAGGTGCTGGCACTCTGGAATTATTTTACTTTCTGGGTGAGCAGTTCAGGGCATGTGCATTTCTCTACCTGTTTCCAGGGTGGGAGAAGTAGTAAGAGGTACCTGCTTTTCCAGACACAAAGTAGGAAAATGATCTCCACACACTTAATGTAATAACCAAACTGATTTCTAAAATGCCTGTGAATCAGGAAGTGTTTGAGATGGGATGATACAGAGATAGAAATGGTATTAATTCTTATCTCTAGGGACTTACAATTCACTGCAGCTATTTATACATGAAAGTTTTGTTCATTAAATATGGTGAAGTTATACAGTCATCCAAGGACACCAGAAGTCATTGTTCCATACCTAAGGAGGTAGGGAAGCCAGGAGCCCAGGCCAAGTGGATGGAACCAGGGAGAGGATTGATCAGTGTTTTCGTGGTGTGTGGGTGCCTGCTGGGGAGAGAGGGAAGCAATGAGTTATGAGAGGTGTAGTTCAGGTAGCTAATCTATACCATTCCGTATTTCCCAGAGCACGGTGGCACTATGAATACTAGCTGTGGATAAGATGTAGCTGCCAAAGCGTAGTCCTAGGGACACCCCCGAAAGAGTTTCTAGTGTGATATGATCCTCAGAAAAATGTGTGGATTTTGGTAATGTTCCTTGCGAGGAGAAAAAGTGGAATTTCATTGAAAAGATTTTCAGAGGCCTGGGCAAGCTTTTCCTACAGTAAAGGCACTATCCTCCTTCCACCCCAGCAATTCTGACAGAGAAGAAAACAGAAAGTGAAACTTCTAAAAATGTCGTGACATTGAACTGTAAAGACTTTTTGGAATGGGAATTCTCTCGAGTGTGGGAAAGTTTACATTATTTCTTTCCATTCCTTTCCACGTCTTTGAACCTGCTGGAACCCCAAGCAGGAGGAGGTTGGAGATACTGAGCACAAGGAGTGACCATTTCTTAGTAGCTAATCTTTGAGGATCCTGCAGAAGAGATCAGCCTGCAACTCTAGACCCCCCTTTTTTCTTGGCTGAAAGGGTCAGTAGGGTCTGTGGGAGGAGGTCCAGGACCTGGAGCCTGAGTGGGGACCAGTGGTGTGACATATGTAGTACGACAGAGCATGATGGTAGCTACTCTCACCATGATGCTCTTTAGGGCACACATGATATAGGGCTTGTTGCTCATCTGTAACCCAGTCTGATAGAGAGGAAGCTCCTGTGAACACTAAGATTTAACTTGTTAGTTCATTGCTGAGCAGCGTCATGGAACTGGAACTAGCCATGTCTGGGACTGAGCTGAGTTACCTCTTTCTTAGGTCAACTTCAGAGATTTGGCTTGTGGGTCAGTGTATTAGTCAGGGTTATCTAGAGAGACAGAATCAATAGGATACATTGTAATTATATGAGAGGGATTTATTAGGGACATTAGCTCATGTGACTATGAAGAAAAGTCCCGTGATAGGCCATCTATAAACTGGATGCCGGTAGCGTGGCTCAGTCCAAGTCCAAAGGCCTCAAAACCAGGGAAGTTGATGGTGTCCTTGGTGTAAGTTCTGGAACTCAAATGCTGAAGAGTCTCGAGCTCTGATGTCCATGGACAGGAGAGAATAGTGTATCCTATCTCCAGTGGATCAAGAGAGAGCAAGCTTCACCTCTTTCCTCTGTCTTTTGTTCTCTCTGAACCCCCAGCGGATTGGATGGTTCCTACCCACATTGAGGGGTCTTTCCCACCCAGGCCACTCAGACTCTCATACTAATCTCTGCTGGAAGCACCCTCATGGACACACCTAAAAAGATTGCTTTACGAAGTTTCTCAGCATTCCTTCATCTAACCAAGCTGACACCTAGAATTAACCTTCACAGTCAGGAATCCTTTGTTGAGGATAGGAACCCTGGGGACGTGTTGGTGGCCTGCGCTCCTGGCCCTTACCTCTGCATGTTTGGTGTAGTTGGAATCAGGCAGCCTGGTGTGGGAGTGGGGACTCCAGGCCAGGTTGGGTGTTGGAGCCCCTGGGGCACCCTGGGCTCAAGGCAAGGCAGTCCCTTCCTCAACAGGAGAGTGGCCTCCAGTCTTCATTGAAGGGAGAGAGTTAGATTAGGGACCATAATTACAGATGTTCCTCCTCTATCCCTATGCAGGTTTTCTCATGGGAACAGCAGTTATATCCATCCTGTCTGTTCTGAGCCACCCCATTCCAGTGCCCAGCCTTGCTTAACATTCCCAGTTGGGAGATGGAGTCAGCTTCAGGAGGTTCAGCATCTGATCTGCATTAAACTGACCCTGAGGTTAGGGAAAGGTCAAGCAAGCAGTGAGTGTGGGAATTGCCCCTGGCTGTGGAGCATTCATGGGATTGATCTGGTGAGGATAATGGCCATATACTCTGAGAGGAAAACATTTCAAATATTCGCCAGTGCTTGCATCTCAGCCATGCCATCTGGGCCGAGAGCAGAGAGCCTTTGATAAAGTTGGTTTCCTGGAACTGGGATTGAAGTCAAACCTGCTTACAAAGCCTCTAGAGATATGCTACTTTTTAAGTTAAAAACAGATTCAAACACACACCTCTAGAACACATTGTGACATGTGACATGTCCATGATGTGAGGTTTTGGGCACATCCTCAAGGAGCATCTGTTGGACAATCCGCCTGCCTATTCCTGCCACCTCTGCAACTAGTAGTTCTTGTTCCCGTCGGATGAAATAGACACTGACTTAGGCATGACTCTCCAAAATTTGAGAGCTAAGAGACCTCAATTAAAATGTTTTAGAAGTGGTTTTAAAATGTTAAAGTGTTAAAATGTATAAAAGAATTAGATGAGCTATACAAATTCTGTGTAAAAAAGGTAAACTTGAGTATGGAATGTGTACATTGTTGCTCCTTAACCTGACAAGGCCAACACTTGGCTCTTTTACAGTTCCTGTATTCCTGCATTCTCTATGTTTAAATGCTCTTCAGCATTCCTACAATTTTGCTTCTCATTAATTTTCTAAAAGCCTAAAGGTCTTGACTTCATCTGGTCTGGTGATTTCATGGTTCTTAGAGAAATAGTTTTCTATTTAGACTTTTTATGTCTTCAGTGCCCTGGAAGGACAGCCTCAACAGCTTTCCCTTCTGTTGTTTTGTCCCCAAGAGGGGAAGGACATGATCTATTTTGTCATTTCTCCAGGTTTGGCTGGGTGGTGGTAAGAGCTGGGAGACAGATGAACCAGGGCCATGTTTGCTGAGAGCCAGGAGTATATAATCCAAGGTTCTAGGATGATCCCAGCCAGCTACAGGAAGTCTCCCTCTGTCTCCTTCTTTAAAGCTCTTGGACAGGAACACAGAGTCAACGTTTAGTTTGTATTGGTTAAGTTCCAAGGACCAGTTCATGTTTGGAAAATTGAAGGCAGCATGGGCAGGGTATGAAAACTGCATTTTCCCCACCAGATTCCAAACTATCCATCTCCACACTTATGAGATGCAACAGAGAGCCGGAAGTAGAATCTCAGAGGGAGGGGCACACTAGGGAAAAATGTATTCATGCGTAATATAACACTAACTTGGTATTAGTATGAACTTGCAGAATCCTACGTGGAGGGGTGTTTTTGTAGTCTGAAGGTCTGCATCCAAATGCTAGTTCCATCTCTTTGGAGTATGACTTTGAAATTTTACGTAACAGTTTTCTGAATGTCTTCGTTCATTTGGATAAGGGGGATATCAGGCTTACTTATCTCAGTGGCTGCTGATAAGAATCAAGTGAATGTGTATAGGCTGATAAGAGAGTTAGTGGTCATTGACAATGACAATGTGCTCTTCCTATGGAATGTTATATACTGAATCTTCTATCTTTCTAATACATCTCTAGATCTGTAAGTCACAATCAGTTCTTTTCCTACTTGTGCAACAGGTGAAATTTCACATAGGGTTCCTGAAAGTATGAATGAGTTCTTGAAATTGCCCAGTTTTGTAAAAGATGGTTTAATCTCTCACTTGTCTATTTGTCCAAACAGTGAGCCATGTAAAAAGTGCGTGGTGGTTGGTAATGGAGGAGTTTTGAAGAATAAGACATTAGGAGAAAAAATCGACTCCTATGATGTAATAATAAGGTAAATGCATTAACTATTTGCTAATCTAGAACTGTTCCAAAAAAAAATGATTTCCTTTTTTTTTTTATTATTTTTATTTTGTCAATATACAATGTAGTTGATTATTATGTCCCATCACCGAAAAATGATTTCCTTTTAAAACACAGCTGTACCAAAGTAGGAAGGAGAGTTGCTTCAGTTTGTTTATGTACTTGATTGTACAACTTTCTCTCTCAGTTGTTGGCTAGAGTTAGGCCTAGATTTCAGTCACTCATTTAGCAAATATTTATTAAGTCCCCTTAAAGAATGCCAGGCATACTTCTAGCCACAGGGCAGATAGGATTGGATAAGAACAATGTTTGCGCTTCCCGTGGAGCTTACATTCAAATGAAGGGAAGAAAGCAGTAATTAAATATATAATAAAATATAGTAATAAATGCCATCGAGACAATTTTAAAAAGGTATGATGGAGAATGATTGAGTGGCTACTTTAGAATGGATGACCACTTTGAGAAGATGACAGCTAAGTTGGACTTAAGTGACCATACAGTACCAGCCACATGAAGATTAGGGAAGAGTAGTCCAGGCAGAAAGAATGTTTACTGCAGGTCCTCAGGAGGACATGACCCTGAGTTTGAGAGAAGCAGCAAAATAACCAGTGAGGGTGGAGGACAGCAGGCTGGGGAAGAGAGGGGTGCAATTGAAAGCTGAAGTGGTGGGCAGGGAGCAGGCTGTTTAGGACTTCGTAAGCCAGGGTTAGAAACTTGGATTTTATTTTAAGTACAACAGGAAGTCTTTGAAGGCTTTTTAAGCAAGAGGGCTGTGCAGTCTGGTTATGTCTATTCCGGCTGCAGCATGAACAATGGAATGTGAGGAACAAGGGTGTAAGCTAGGCGGCCAATTTCGGTTGCTGTATTCAGATAGGACATGGTGGTGGGTTGGGACAGGATTGTCATGGGAGAGAAAGAGGTAAGTGGACAGACTGGAAGTATGTTTTGAATGTAGAGTTATCAGGATTTGTTGCTGTATTAGATGCGAGGAGTAATGGGAATAAAGAACCAAGGATGTCTCCTACTCTGTGTTTAGTTTAAGAGATTGACTGGAGAGTGGTCTCACTTATTGAGTTGAGGAAGACTGGGGTAGGAGCACATTTACAGGAAATACAAGATTTCTGTCAACATTTTAGTTTTGAGATGCTTATTAGATTTGTAGTGGATAAGTCAAGTAGGCAGCTGGATAAACAGGTTAAAGTCCTGATGGTGAGCAGCCTATGAGCTGTATTTAAACTGTGGACCAGGTGAGATTTCCCAGGGGGAGACTGAAAGAGAAGAGCACCCAGGACTGAGTCTTGGAGCACTCCACTCTTATGGGCTGAGCACAGAAAAAGGAGTGAGTAAATGAGATGGAGAGGATCCACCAGTGAGGTCGGAAGAAAATCAGAAGGTAATGATCACAGAAGCCAAGAGAGTAACGTGTTTCAGGACAGAGGGAGGGATCCCAATGCTGGTGAGAGGTCATGCAAAATAAGGACAGAGAGGGGACCACTGGATTGGCAATCTGAAGCTCATGGATACTCTTGACAAAAGGCGGCTTAGAGGTATGATGTGGCAAGAAGCCCAACTGGAATAGGTTGAAGAGAGAATGACAGGTGAGTAAGTAGAGAAACCAGTATAGTCAACTTTTTTGAGAATTCTTGCTTTGAGGAGGAATTGAGAAATGAGATGGTAGCTGGAAATGGTTATGGAATATAGGGAAGACTTTTTGTTTTGTGAAGATAAGAGATACTAGAGCATATTGATAAACTAATGGAAATGAGTAGAGAGAGAGATTGGTGTGGTAAAGAGGAGAGGGGGTCTAGAGCACAGTGTGGTTAATCTTTAGTGATGGAAAGGAGAGCCAGGATTGTGCTTATAGCTATTGAGTCCTGAACATGTAGTGGTGGGAAAATAAGACCATTTCCATCTCTATTTTCCCAATGGAAGGTCAAGGTAAGGTTAAGATCAGGGGTAAGTGTGTTGTGTGTTAGGAGTGGCTATGAATTATCTTTTGAAGAATGGAAAAGCTAGCACCCGGGGCAGTGCATTAGGATGACCAGCTAGTGTTTGGGAGTTGTGTTGGGTTACAAGCAGCCTAGGGTTTCTGCCTAGAGAGATCACCTTATTTTCTGTTTATTCTCCATGTTGAGGAAGGTGTGACAACTTATCTACAAAACTATTTTGAAGCATTCACAAATTTCTCTACCCATAATTGTCCAAATCTGATCATTTAGAACCACGGCAAGCCCTTGTGGGAAAACACCATGGGGACATTATGAAAGTCATTTCAAGAGTTATTAAGACTGTCTTATATTACATAGAGTCAGTGGCAAAGGGTAAAACAGTATTTATCTTTCTAGGGGACACTGTTTTGGAAACAAAGCATTCCTTTTTTAAAGCATGCCTTCATAGTGTGTGCATAAATGGTGCGTGTCTAACCTTGGCGTTGAGCACACACAGACCCAACACTAGATCCTTTGTGGTTCTTTAGCTCACTCTAGCAACAGACATGCATTTGGTTCTGCTCAAGTATAATAGAGCAATTTTATTGTTACTTCATTTTCAGAGCACAACAATTTTGATGGGTCTTCACAACAACTTAATGTGGTTCTTCTTGCCTGTCAATAACTTAGACACACATCCATGTCTGTGTGACTGTGTGATCTTGGGCAAGTAACTTTATCTCTCTGGATCTCAGGGGCCTTATCCATAAATCCAAGGGGTTTTGTGTGGCTGTCCTCTGAGGGCTCTTTTGACTTTAATATTCTGTGGTTTTGTGTTCCCATTTCTTTTTAGTCTTCAGTTTTCCTGGAGGTAAGACCCCACAATTATTTTTTGCATACAAACATTTCTGCCTTCCATCAAGCAGCTATTCCATGAGAAGGAATTTTCTCCTTGGCCAGTATGTGTGGAAGATAGATCTATTTATTGTCTTGTGACTTAAGAGTACAGGACAAATGGTTGATGTTTGTCTCTCTGAATCCGCTGAGAATTGTGATAGAAATGGCTCGTACTGTGCTTGGTCTTCATGACTTGTGTGTTTCATTACCCACAGAATGAATGATGGTCCTGTTGTAGGACATGAAGAGGAAGTTGGGAGAAGGACGACTTTCCGACTTTTTTATCCAGAATCTGTTTTTTCAGATCCCAATCACAATGATCCTAATACTACGGCAATTCTCACTGTTTTTAAGCCACATGATTTAAAGTGGCTGTTGGAATTGTTGATAGGTGGCAAAATAGTAAGTTGGTAAAATTGCCTTCAGATTACTTTCTGTTTTTCCTTAAAACAAACAAAAAAACACCCACAATGTTCTATTTTCTATATTCTTTATTTCAGAATACTAATGATTTTTGGAAGAAACCAGCTTTAAACCTGATCTATAAACCTTTTCAAATCAGAATATTAGATCCTTTTATTATCAGAATGGCAGCTTATGAACTGCTTCACTTTCCAAAGGTGTTTCCCAAAAATCAGGTATGTACGTATCTTTGCATAGTTTCAAAGTAAAGACTGGGCTGAGGTAGGATAGAAAGTCCTTGGAGTTTTGGGAAACTATATGGGAACCACAATCCATGAGGTGGCTTCTTAGGGCCATGTCTTAGTAAAATGAGATATCTGTGGATATTATCTTTATGATTTCCAGGTAGTAAGGAAAAGAACCTTAAGTGGAGGGTTTTTTCCTGCCCTTGCAGGGCCCTTCTGGGGTCTCTTTCTGCCTATCCCAGTGGCTCACGTTTCATAACCTCGTCTTCAATGTTCTGCAGCAAGGGAAGTCTGCCTGGGTGGGTGATGGGCAGGCTTGTGCTCAGAGTAGCAGGACTGGCTTTAGGACAAGTGCATGGCTTTTCAGGCTAAAAAGAACTGTCTGAAACACTGAAAAAAATATCACAGGAAAGGCAAAGAAGTACAATAAGCAGTACAGAAACACTACAGAAATACTTCTGTGGTCATATGTATTAGTCTACTTTGTGTTGCTATAACAGAATTACCTGAGAGTGGGTAATTTATAAAGAGGTTTATTTGGCTTACGATTCTGGGACAGCTGCATCTGTCATGGGCCTCAGACTGCTACTCATGGCAGAAAGTGGCAGGCAGCTGGCAGCCGGCGGGTACAAGCAGATCACATGGCGAGAGGAAGCAAGAGAGAGAAGGTGCCAGGGTTTTTTTAAGCAACGAGCCCTCGTGGGAACTAATAGAGCGAGAACTCACTCATTAATCCCCCCACCCCCAGGGAGAGCATTAATCCATTCATGAGGGATCCGCCCCCATGACTCAATCAGTTTCCAACACTGCCACATTGGAGACCAAATTTCCACATGAGTTTTGGAGGGGACGACACATCCAAACTCCATCACCATAGAAAATACATTGCCACTAAATTCTTAAGAAGTGGTAGTTACAGCAATATTGAGAGTTCTTCATCTTCAAATTATTTAATTAAAAGAATTCACATTGACTTTGACTCTCGTAGCCCTGTTTGTCTACATTCCCTAGAAAACAATTCTTTCTAGACTTATACAGTGGCAGAGGTGTGTTTTTCATTTGAAGCTTGAATAACTGTGTAACATACCTCAGCTGAAATGAGGTTTTTCACACTTTTTAAAGCAGAGAAAATCCAAAGAAATAAGTATATGTTATGTATCTTTTCTTTAGCATGATAAAAATTTTGATTAAAAAATACTAAAGTCTTACATGCTTAAAATCAAAAATAACTTAGAGTAGAAAAAGAAGGAAATCATCTTCCCTCTATAACCCATATCATCTCCCAAGATTTTGTCTTTATAGACTATTTCCTAGCATTCACAATTGCATACACATACCCATTTTGCTTGTTCAATATAATTATGATTATATTGTATGTATTGTTCTGCTATTTTCTTTTTTCCCCTCCCTTTAACTATTCCTATTTATGCACATTTAGGTGCATCCAACTTTTTCTCCTCTATAAATAACACAGCAGTGCATTTTCTCCTCTATGAATAAGGTAGCATGTGGCTTAAAAACAGTGCTTTTGGAGGTTTTCTGTACATTTGTGTGACATCTATGGATAGACTCCTAGAAGTGGAATTCTCAAGTCAAAAAGTACACATATTTTAAATTTAAACCCGATCTCTTAGTAGTTTTGAGGGTAAAGGACAGCTTCTGGATGTATATTTTGTGACTTATCAGCTCCTATTTTCCTAAATGAGCTACAATCAGATATATCCCTTGCTTTTTGTGTTAGGTAATGTCTTTAACTCCAAAAGTGGAGATTCTGATCATACTTTGAGATGATATTAGAACTTGATATTAAAACTAGTTGTAACTAGATTAAAGTCCCAGTAGGACATAGT
>NW_007733840.1:28056-34927 GCF_000696425.1 Galeopterus variegatus
AAGAAAGCCTACTTTAATTGGGTTAAAGAGAATGTGGAACATGAGCAAGTGGGGACAAGTCTTTAATGGAGTTTTGTTAGAACAAAGATCAGAGAAATGGAGCAAGAGTTGGAAGATGACATAGGATTAAGAAAGTTTGTTTTGCTTTTCTTAAAGATAGATGGTATGTCAGCATGCTAAAGGGAATGATTCAATAGAAGAAAATATTGAAGATAAGGGGAGAAAGTGAATGTATAGAAGCAAAGTTGTTGAGAAAAAAGATGGGATAAAACCTAGTACACCATTCGAAGGGGCTGGCTGTAGGTATGAACAGGACAGCCACTGTAAGAAGAGTGAGCACTGCACATATGGGTAAAGATGCAGGTAAGATGGTAGATTTAGAGTTGCAGAGATGATGTAGCTTTTGTTCAACTACTTTCGTTTCTTAGAAAAAAGGACTAAACTGTCAATTTAAAGTAGGAAGGACCTTAGGGCTTTTGGAGGATAGAAAGTTATAAAATTGTCATCTTGAAGAATAGGAATAGAAATTTACTAGGTGGATCTAATTGGATTGCTGGACACACTGCCCACTTTAGACTTTGGTCATAAATTGAATGTTCGAGTAAGCAAGCCTGTTTTTCTCTTGCCCTATTCTGTTGCTTGGGTGTGGGTGCAAAGTGACAGGAAAATTGGGTTTCACCAGGGTTCAGATTCTGTCAGGTGAGTATGTAGGTTTGTGGGTGATGGGTGCAGATGAGTTGAAGGTCTACATAGGAAACAGGAAGGGGAAGACATGACAAGGGACAAAGAGAAAGAAAAATGATAGGATCAGTGAGGTTGAATGACTTCTAGGTCACAGTAGTACCTGGGGTAAAGAAATGCTTATGCTACAAGCTATTAGGCTTTCAGACAAGCTTGCCTCCTGTAGTTCATTTTTTCCCCCTCAAAATCATAATAATATGTTATTTCCATGCAGTCTGTAGGAAACACTTGAAAGGAAGTCTTCTAGAGCAGTTGAGTGAAAAGTTTAAGATATATTTTGTTTTTGGCTTTAAAGGCCATGCCAGTGAGAACTAAAACTTATGAACGCCAAGACCTTCCTGTCAAACATCGATTACACAGGTTTTTAGTATATATGTATACTTCAAAAGTTCATGGAAAGATTCATATCATCTTTTTTTCCACAAACTCTTTGAAGTAACTTGACTATGAAGGGGGAAAGAGGAGGCTTGGTTTCTCTTTTTCCTTTTTTTAAAAATTGATAATGATCCAGTTGAGATTGATATTGCTATATATACCTATGGAATCTTTATTTTCTAGTCAGATACTATTACAATTTGCTGAAGTTGCTTGATTAGTCCTTCCCTAGAGCCAGTTTAAATTATCAGGAGTATAAAATTTAGCTATTTAAAGGCTAATATTTATAAAGGCTTTTATCATGATTCTATCTGTTAGTAAATTAGGCTGTCCTTACACCTCATGTATGTATTCAGAATTCCCAGGCTTTGCTTTTCCATAAAGAGCCTGGCCCATCATATTTTTTTTTTTTTAAACGATGCAGCAGTATCCTCTTCCTTACGCCTGAGATTTACCTTCATTTGACAGTTTTCTTCTGGGCTAATTTTGCAGCTGTTTTATTTGAAAGACTTTCTAAGATTTCAATCACAGTTTATATTCTTTTCAGAGTTAATTTGTATATGTGTACTGTTTGAGGCTTGAGCCTTAGGACATGATGAGCATTTAATTAAATATTTTTCTCCTGATTAAAATGTTCAGAAATTCCTGTTTTGTAAGATTAGCCAACCAAATGTGCTTTGGAAACAAGTAGCTCATTTGGATTTTTCTTTTAAATCTTTTCTCCCCTGCAGAAACCCAAACACCCTACAACAGGAATTATTGCCATCACACTGGCATTTCTCATATGTCATGAAGTTCACATAGCTGGTTTTAAATACAACTTTTCTGACCTCAAGAGTCCTTTGCACTACTATGGGAATGCCACCATGTCTTTGATGAATAAGGTAATATACTTAAGGTAACATACATAATACTTTGGTATAATCTTTAGTGTTGGAAAGCCCCTATTTTCTCTTCTCACCTTGTCATTTTACTGAGGGAACAGGTTTTGAGGGGTTGAGGGCTGGATGGGGGTTACAGAGCTACCAGGGGCTGGAACTAGGACTGAGCTCCAGAGGTCATTTTAATACAGCAGCAATTCCCAGTATGTGGGGCTCAGACCCTTGGGAGAACCTCATGGTAATCAGCAAGTGTCGTCAAACCCATCTAGGGACCAAGACTTATTTTATATATTGTATTGTGTTTGCACAAGATAAGCACCCTGCTGTGTTTGCGGTATTGCAAATACACCAAAAAGCATTCCTATACTCATAGTATTTTCATGTATTTTTTCAGTTAAGTAGACAAGATGGTCTAGAACACTTTAACCCCAAAAAGGATCTTCATGATCAAAAAGGTTGCAAACCTTTATAATGGATTATGCTTTTGAATAGGGATCAATACTGGTAGCTTTTTTTTTTTTTTTTTTCAGATTTTTATTTTAACCAACTGGATGGGAAGGGGTCTCCTATTTTTCTAATTCTGATAGAGATTAGTGATGTATCACAAGTGATAAGACTTATCTGTACATTTTTAATATTGAAATATGAATGATCTGCTGTGAAGTTAGTTAGGTATATTTCCCATGAAATCAGTGCCCTTAAATCATCCTCAAATACTGCATAAGCTGAGGAAGTGGTATTATTCAGGTTAGATTTTAATACTCTTTTGCACCCCCCGCCCCCACCTGAAACCCAAGAGAAACACTTGAACAGTTTAAGAACTAGGTGCCTGGAATAGACTTAGTCTTATTTCTCCTCAGCCCTAATTTTTCCTGTAACACTTGTGGTACTTCAAGATTCATCTAAAGAAAAGAATAGAAAAATAACTTCCTGAGGAAAATTAGGATGTCCATCAATAGAATGGAATTAAAAAGAAATAAAAAATCTTAACAATGCTTTATGGTAATTTCTTATCTCCAGGCCAATTTTTCTCTTAATATTATGAGTTCCAGGTGCTGCTTTTATAAAAGTGAACAACACATTCTGACTTACAGTTTTGGTCTCTAGATTTATACCATGATTCAGTATACCAGGGGGCGATCTGAAGGAGCCTCTTATGTGATAGTTGAAGTGGAAAGAGTGGGCTTTAGGGAAAGCTCTCACACAAGAATGAGCAAGGAAAAAGAAATTAGAAAGGTAACAAAAGTTAAAAGTCCATGTGACTTGCTACTTAACATTTCAGTTTTTTATTCAGAAACATTTTAGATACAAAATATTTCATTGCTGCTGCTAATATTTTGAGATTGGTACAGATGGTAATGTTATTTTTTTCTATAGAATGAATATCATAATGTGACTGCAGAGCAGTTCTTTTTGAAGGACATTATAGAAAAAAACTTTGTAATCAACCTGACTCAAGAGTGACCCTACAGACTCAGAAGATGATGCTTACAGTATGTTTTATTTTTATACGGCAATTTTTAGTTTATTTTTAAATATGTTGGATGTACTTGTCAAATAATTGTGTATATTAAGTCTATTGCTGCCTGGTGATTTATAACCACCAGACTAATTTCTGTGAATATATTTAATTTATAAAAGACAAAAATGTTTATCAGCGAAGTAAGTTTTGTGCATTGTATTTTGAAAATAAGCTAGTTTTCTGAGGTGTTTTTAAACCTCTTTTTATGGTTACTTCATCGTAGACTTTTAAAGGGATGTGACTCACTACTAAGTAAGGAGATTTAGTTTACCACAACAATTTTGACTGTAACATGACATTTTGAGACATATATTTATTTGGCTATTGTAAACCTGGCTGGTGGGGAATTGGCATGTGATTGTGCCTTGATTTGGCAAACTGGAACCAATTGGCTATGGAAATCTCAGTTCATGCTAGCTTGATTAAGCTCCCCCCCCTGCAATTAATTAAACTGTGTAATGAGTAATTTGGTAGAATGAAGATGGAGGTTTTTTTCCTTGTCTGTTTTTAAGTTAAAGGAAATGGGCTAAACATGAAATTCTGGATGAGTAAATAACTAAAGAATTCAACTACTAAAGTCTGGTGGATTTGCATTATTTTAAAGAAATAAAGTTTGTACAAAAAAGCAAGGCTAGACAAGCTCAAGAAGGAGAAAATTCTTAAACATTTTTTTGCCTGGCTTAATTTAGTCATTACATTTTTAAAGTTTTCTGTTTGAAATAAATTAGGAAAGGCAACAGAGCAAGTAAAACCTAAAGAGTTATATTGTTTTTTGGATTTAAATGGTATTTTCATGAAAAATCTCAGTTTTGCACTATTAAATCTAACCTTCAAATGCAAAATTTACCTGGCTACCTAGGCTGCTCCAGAGAATTCAGTTGGATGCAAACAAGCCAGTCTTACAAATGTGATGAGCTTTATCTTCCTTTCCAAATTTTAATAAATATAACCAAGGGCTATTTGGAGGCAGGGGGATGAGAGGTGAAGGAGAAATGCAGAGAACTGTAGTGGTTATAAAGAGGATGGAATTAAAGCTGCCAGGAAGGGTATGAGTTGAAGAATTATGTCTCTTGAACAATAAAAATCACTGGGAAACACCGGTGTTACTGACAAACAGCCTGCCTCCCTAAAAAGAGCATATAAAGGGTGAAATATTAGATGAGGATCAGAAAGAGGAATAAATGAAATACTGAAAGCAGTGTAAGAGGGGGAAAATTAGCAGTTGATTTAACCCAAATCAGACATTAATTATATGGACTATGTTAACACCATCATATGTTTGCAAAATGGCAGTTTCATTTGATTCTCCTAATAACTTTGAGGTGGAAAAGACAGGTACTATACCGGAATCTGCATGTGTTCAGTGTGATTTTTTTTCCCTCACACAGCACCACCATAGGCTGTGGCTTGGCTGCTGAAGTTCAGCTTGATGTAAAGTCACTCAGGCTTCACAAAGGATGGTGCTGGCCACAGAGAAAAATGCAAAAAGGCAATAGTGGCATTTTCAAAAGTTGCTGTAAGCACTATAATATCCGCTACGAAATTTCTGACTGGTGTTAAAATAGAGGAATCTGGCATTTTGTGTAGTATGAGAAAAAGCTACAAACCTCAAGATTGTTTTATTTAAGCCAAATAATCTGACCAAGACACATATATACAATTTATTAAAAACACATTAACACATTAAAATCTCACTATTTGTACAATCTAAATTCTAGCAACATATACAAAAACTGAGTGACTACAGTACATGCCGAGGTAAGAAAAGTACATTCTGGGAGAATATCACTGACACTCAAGCCACTTTTATTTCCAATATGTATTTCGGTACATGTTTTGTTTCCACCTTTCCCAGTGCAAAAAAAAAAAAAAGAAGAAGAAGAAGAAGAAGAAGAAGAAGAAGAAGAAGAAGAAGAAGAAGAAGAAGAAGAAGAAGAAGAAGAAGAAGAAGAAGAAGAAGAAGAAGAAGAAGAAGAAGAAGAAGAAGAAGAAGAAGAAGAAGAAGAAGAAGAAGAAGAAGAAGAAGAAGAAGAAGAAGAAGAAGAAGAAGAAGAAGAAGAAGAAGAAGAAGAAGAAGAAGAAGAAGAAGAAGAAGAAGAAGAAGAAGAAGAAGAAGAAGAAGAAGAAGAAGAAGAAGAAGAAGAAGAAGAAGAAGAAGAAGAAGAAGAAGAAGAAGAAGAAGAAGAAGAAGAAGAAGAAATGGAAGAATCTAGTCACAGTTTGGATTAAATGAGGATTGGTGCCACAGTTGACCTAAAAAGTATTTTAATAATCATCCATCTCTTATTTAGATTTTGCAGTTTAGGGACTTCAAGTTCAGAAACAAAAGACAGAGCTAATAAGTAATTTTTTTTTTTTTTTTAGGTAGAGCTTCATTGATTTCTCTTAAGAGGGTTTGAAAAGCTTTCAATGTCCCTCATAATCTACTGGTTCTTTCTGTCTCATCTGACACGGTGTTTCTTACAGCTCTTTTGCTCTCCAGGTGACAATGTGGAGCGAAGGCAAAAAGTTCAAGCTTTATCACTTTCCTCTCCTTTGTGGCCTCATTCACATTTACATGTCAGACTCTGTTCACCCCTGCCAGGGTGAGGGGAGGGGAGAAGCAAGTGTATGTGTGATGTCATAATTTTAAATCCTATATAAATTCTCTACTCAAACCATATTCATCAGCGAATAAACCCATTGTTCAATGCAAAGTGCAAATAGTGAAACATGAACTTAAATAACTGGACTAGACCCGGCACATACAACAGGATCTACTACATTGATAGCATTTAATAAAATATAAATCAGAATTCACAATATCTTATCTTTAACTGTGCTGGTTCCTAAGATCAAGTAACAGCCAAGTCAGTGTAATTTTATGAAAACCTATAATGGCCACACTTCCTACATCATTGTCTGATTCTATTTCTAAAATTATATTAACAGGAAAAAAACTTAATCCAATAAACCACAGTGACTTAAATCTTAAATGTTTCAAGCAAAGAATAACAATTCAAGAGAATTTTGACAAAAATGGTTACTTTCACATTTTCAGTTGTTACTTGATTGTCTCCAAAGCTTGTATATGTATCAGACATATAAATGTAGTAATAAACAAAAACAAAAACCCCTCAAATATGAGAACAAATAATCTAAAAGAAAAGTACAAAACCAAAAAAACTGTTTGAATCAGGCTCAGCTCTTCATCTGGCAAGTAAAATATATAAAAGTAGTAAAAACTAGATATTTTATAACAATCATTGGTAGTTCAAGGACAGTCTAGTGGCAATATGAATCAAGTCTTAAAATATGCATAATTTCAGAAAACACTTGCCTCTCATCAAAATAAAAGAAGAAAGCTCCAGGG
>NW_007733840.1:34937-63324 GCF_000696425.1 Galeopterus variegatus
AGAAATGCTTATGCTACAAGCTATTAGGCTTTCAGACAAGCTTGCCTCCTGTAGTTCATTTTTTCCCCCTCAAAATCATAATAATATGTTATTTCCATGCAGTCTGTAGGAAACACTTGAAAGGAAGTCTTCTAGAGCAGTTGAGTGAAAAGTTTAAGATATATTTTGTTTTTGGCTTTAAAGGCCATGCCAGTGAGAACTAAAACTTATGAACGCCAAGACCTTCCTGTCAAACATCGATTACACAGGTTTTTAGTATATATGTATACTTCAAAAGTTCATGGAAAGATTCATATCATCTTTTTTTCCACAAACTCTTTGAAGTAACTTGACTATGAAGGGGGAAAGAGGAGGCTTGGTTTCTCTTTTTCCTTTTTTTAAAAATTGATAATGATCCAGTTGAGATTGATATTGCTATATATACCTATGGAATCTTTATTTTCTAGTCAGATACTATTACAATTTGCTGAAGTTGCTTGATTAGTCCTTCCCTAGAGCCAGTTTAAATTATCAGGAGTATAAAATTTAGCTATTTAAAGGCTAATATTTATAAAGGCTTTTATCATGATTCTATCTGTTAGTAAATTAGGCTGTCCTTACACCTCATGTATGTATTCAGAATTCCCAGGCTTTGCTTTTCCATAAAGAGCCTGGCCCATCATATTTTTTTTTTTTTAAACGATGCAGCAGTATCCTCTTCCTTACGCCTGAGATTTACCTTCATTTGACAGTTTTCTTCTGGGCTAATTTTGCAGCTGTTTTATTTGAAAGACTTTCTAAGATTTCAATCACAGTTTATATTCTTTTCAGAGTTAATTTGTATATGTGTACTGTTTGAGGCTTGAGCCTTAGGACATGATGAGCATTTAATTAAATATTTTTCTCCTGATTAAAATGTTCAGAAATTCCTGTTTTGTAAGATTAGCCAACCAAATGTGCTTTGGAAACAAGTAGCTCATTTGGATTTTTCTTTTAAATCTTTTCTCCCCTGCAGAAACCCAAACACCCTACAACAGGAATTATTGCCATCACACTGGCATTTCTCATATGTCATGAAGTTCACATAGCTGGTTTTAAATACAACTTTTCTGACCTCAAGAGTCCTTTGCACTACTATGGGAATGCCACCATGTCTTTGATGAATAAGGTAATATACTTAAGGTAACATACATAATACTTTGGTATAATCTTTAGTGTTGGAAAGCCCCTATTTTCTCTTCTCACCTTGTCATTTTACTGAGGGAACAGGTTTTGAGGGGTTGAGGGCTGGATGGGGGTTACAGAGCTACCAGGGGCTGGAACTAGGACTGAGCTCCAGAGGTCATTTTAATACAGCAGCAATTCCCAGTATGTGGGGCTCAGACCCTTGGGAGAACCTCATGGTAATCAGCAAGTGTCGTCAAACCCATCTAGGGACCAAGACTTATTTTATATATTGTATTGTGTTTGCACAATATAAGCACCCTGCTGTGTTTGCGGTATTGCAAATACACCAAAAAGCATTCCTATACTCATAGTATTTTCATGTATTTTTTCAGTTAAGTAGACAAGATGGTCTAGAACACTTTAACCCCAAAAAGGATCTTCATGATCAAAAAGGTTGCAAACCTTTATAATGGATTATGCTTTTGAATAGGGATCAATACTGGTAGCTTTTTTTTTTTTTTTTCAGATTTTTATTTTAACCAACTGGATGGGAAGGGGTCTCCTATTTTTCTAATTCTGATAGAGATTAGTGATGTATCACAAGTGATAAGACTTATCTGTACATTTTTAATATTGAAATATGAATGATCTGCTGTGAAGTTAGTTAGGTATATTTCCCATGAAATCAGTGCCCTTAAATCATCCTCAAATACTGCATAAGCTGAGGAAGTGGTATTATTCAGGTTAGATTTTAATACTCTTTTGCACCCCCCGCCCCCACCTGAAACCCAAGAGAAACACTTGAACAGTTTAAGAACTAGGTGCCTGGAATAGACTTAGTCTTATTTCTCCTCAGCCCTAATTTTTCCTGTAACACTTGTGGTACTTCAAGATTCATCTAAAGAAAAGAATAGAAAAATAACTTCCTGAGGAAAATTAGGATGTCCATCAATAGAATGGAATTAAAAAGAAATAAAAAATCTTAACAATGCTTTATGGTAATTTCTTATCTCCAGGCCAATTTTTCTCTTAATATTATGAGTTCCAGGTGCTGCTTTTATAAAAGTGAACAACACATTCTGACTTACAGTTTTGGTCTCTAGATTTATACCATGATTCAGTATACCAGGGGGCGATCTGAAGGAGCCTCTTATGTGATAGTTGAAGTGGAAAGAGTGGGCTTTAGGGAAAGCTCTCACACAAGAATGAGCAAGGAAAAAGAAATTAGAAAGGTAACAAAAGTTAAAAGTCCATGTGACTTGCTACTTAACATTTCAGTTTTTTATTCAGAAACATTTTAGATACAAAATATTTCATTGCTGCTGCTAATATTTTGAGATTGGTACAGATGGTAATGTTATTTTTTTCTATAGAATGAATATCATAATGTGACTGCAGAGCAGTTCTTTTTGAAGGACATTATAGAAAAAAACTTTGTAATCAACCTGACTCAAGAGTGACCCTACAGACTCAGAAGATGATGCTTACAGTATGTTTTATTTTTATACGGCAATTTTTAGTTTATTTTTAAATATGTTGGATGTACTTGTCAAATAATTGTGTATATTAAGTCTATTGCTGCCTGGTGATTTATAACCACCAGACTAATTTCTGTGAATATATTTAATTTATAAAAGACAAAAATGTTTATCAGCGAAGTAAGTTTTGTGCATTGTATTTTGAAAATAAGCTAGTTTTCTGAGGTGTTTTTAAACCTCTTTTTATGGTTACTTCATCGTAGACTTTTAAAGGGATGTGACTCACTACTAAGTAAGGAGATTTAGTTTACCACAACAATTTTGACTGTAACATGACATTTTGAGACATATATTTATTTGGCTATTGTAAACCTGGCTGGTGGGGAATTGGCATGTGATTGTGCCTTGATTTGGCAAACTGGAACCAATTGGCTATGGAAATCTCAGTTCATGCTAGCTTGATTAAGCTCCCCCCCCTGCAATTAATTAAACTGTGTAATGAGTAATTTGGTAGAATGAAGATGGAGGTTTTTTTCCTTGTCTGTTTTTAAGTTAAAGGAAATGGGCTAAACATGAAATTCTGGATGAGTAAATAACTAAAGAATTCAACTACTAAAGTCTGGTGGATTTGCATTATTTTAAAGAAATAAAGTTTGTACAAAAAAGCAAGGCTAGACAAGCTCAAGAAGGAGAAAATTCTTAAACATTTTTTTGCCTGGCTTAATTTAGTCATTACATTTTTAAAGTTTTCTGTTTGAAATAAATTAGGAAAGGCAACAGAGCAAGTAAAACCTAAAGAGTTATATTGTTTTTTGGATTTAAATGGTATTTTCATGAAAAATCTCAGTTTTGCACTATTAAATCTAACCTTCAAATGCAAAATTTACCTGGCTACCTAGGCTGCTCCAGAGAATTCAGTTGGATGCAAACAAGCCAGTCTTACAAATGTGATGAGCTTTATCTTCCTTTCCAAATTTTAATAAATATAACCAAGGGCTATTTGGAGGCAGGGGGATGAGAGGTGAAGGAGAAATGCAGAGAACTGTAGTGGTTATAAAGAGGATGGAATTAAAGCTGCCAGGAAGGGTATGAGTTGAAGAATTATGTCTCTTGAACAATAAAAATCACTGGGAAACACCGGTGTTACTGACAAACAGCCTGCCTCCCTAAAAAGAGCATATAAAGGGTGAAATATTAGATGAGGATCAGAAAGAGGAATAAATGAAATACTGAAAGCAGTGTAAGAGGGGGAAAATTAGCAGTTGATTTAACCCAAATCAGACATTAATTATATGGACTATGTTAACACCATCATATGTTTGCAAAATGGCAGTTTCATTTGATTCTCCTAATAACTTTGAGGTGGAAAAGACAGGTACTATACCGGAATCTGCATGTGTTCAGTGTGATTTTTTTTCCCTCACACAGCACCACCATAGGCTGTGGCTTGGCTGCTGAAGTTCAGCTTGATGTAAAGTCACTCAGGCTTCACAAAGGATGGTGCTGGCCACAGAGAAAAATGCAAAAAGGCAATAGTGGCATTTTCAAAAGTTGCTGTAAGCACTATAATATCCGCTACGAAATTTCTGACTGGTGTTAAAATAGAGGAATCTGGCATTTTGTGTAGTATGAGAAAAAGCTACAAACCTCAAGATTGTTTTATTTAAGCCAAATAATCTGACCAAGACACATATATACAATTTATTAAAAACACATTAACACATTAAAATCTCACTATTTGTACAATCTAAATTCTAGCAACATATACAAAAACTGAGTGACTACAGTACATGCCGAGGTAAGAAAAGTACATTCTGGGAGAATATCACTGACACTCAAGCCACTTTTATTTCCAATATGTATTTCGGTACATGTTTTGTTTCCACCTTTCCCAGTGCAAAAAAAAAAAAAAAAAGAAGAAGAAGAAGAAGAAGAAGAAGAAGAAATGGAAGAATCTAGTCACAGTTTGGATTAAATGAGGATTGGTGCCACAGTTGACCTAAAAAGTATTTTAATAATCATCCATCTCTTATTTAGATTTTGCAGTTTAGGGACTTCAAGTTCAGAAACAAAAGACAGAGCTAATAAGTAATTTTTTTTTTTTTTTTAGGTAGAGCTTCATTGATTTCTCTTAAGAGGGTTTGAAAAGCTTTCAATGTCCCTCATAATCTACTGGTTCTTTCTGTCTCATCTGACACGGTGTTTCTTACAGCTCTTTTGCTCTCCAGGTGACAATGTGGAGCGAAGGCAAAAAGTTCAAGCTTTATCACTTTCCTCTCCTTTGTGGCCTCATTCACATTTACATGTCAGACTCTGTTCACCCCTGCCAGGGTGAGGGGAGGGGAGAAGCAAGTGTATGTGTGATGTCATAATTTTAAATCCTATATAAATTCTCTACTCAAACCATATTCATCAGCGAATAAACCCATTGTTCAATGCAAAGTGCAAATAGTGAAACATGAACTTAAATAACTGGACTAGACCCGGCACATACAACAGGATCTACTACATTGATAGCATTTAATAAAATATAAATCAGAATTCACAATATCTTATCTTTAACTGTGCTGGTTCCTAAGATCAAGTAACAGCCAAGTCAGTGTAATTTTATGAAAACCTATAATGGCCACACTTCCTACATCATTGTCTGATTCTATTTCTAAAATTATATTAACAGGAAAAAAACTTAATCCAATAAACCACAGTGACTTAAATCTTAAATGTTTCAAGCAAAGAATAACAATTCAAGAGAATTTTGACAAAAATGGTTACTTTCACATTTTCAGTTGTTACTTGATTGTCTCCAAAGCTTGTATATGTATCAGACATATAAATGTAGTAATAAACAAAAACAAAAACCCCTCAAATATGAGAACAAATAATCTAAAAGAAAAGTACAAAACCAAAAAAACTGTTTGAATCAGGCTCAGCTCTTCATCTGGCAAGTAAAATATATAAAAGTAGTAAAAACTAGATATTTTATAACAATCATTGGTAGTTCAAGGACAGTCTAGTGGCAATATGAATCAAGTCTTAAAATATGCATAATTTCAGAAAACACTTGCCTCTCATCAAAATAAAAGAAGAAAGCTCCAGGGAAAAACAATCAGGTACACACAATTAATTACACAAAAATAGCAAGCTTCTTTGGAAAAATGAAATAGTTATTTAAATCATCTCTTTTAAAGCTTCACATAGGTATACGACTTGAGGAAAAGCATATTCTCTGAGTACTAAGGATGAAAAAAAAAAATAAAGCAACTGGTTTACTTTCTTCCCACCTGAAAGGGGATGATGGCATTAATACATGTGCTTTATACATTCATATACAATTTTAATAAAAGTTCAACATCTGTGCTTTTTGTTTCAAATATTTTAAAACAAAATATATATTGATTTTTTAATGAATGAAATTGTGCCTCAAAGTTTGGAAAGGGAAAACTAAATGAAAATAAAACCGACAAAACCAAACAACAAGAGGGCAGGAAGGTTTCAGAAATAATTCTCTTTTTGAAGCAATGTTTTAGAATACTGATATACTCATGGAAGCAAGCTGTTCATCTTTAATTCAAATTTAGTGAATTCTGGCAACTTCATAATCTGATGGCACAGGCTAACAGAAATGACTAGAACCTGATGGAAAAGTACATTTTAACATTAAGTCTACAAACTAAGGTTTATGGAAGAGATCATGTCAAATTTATATATTTTTATCATGTAGTGAGTGCTTCATGTTTTGCCAGTCTAAAGACTTTTAAAGATGGTTTTTACACTATAGGCTAAATTACAGATGATTTCTATTTTACCCTACATAAAACTATTTCTGGGCAGGTGACAAGTTGCCAGAAGCTATCAAAAACAAGGCATAAATATTCACTTGCTACGATGCTATAACGTCTGCTTCTAGTTATGACATGTACTCACACCTTTCACCACACAGACAAAGGGCACAATCAGTACAGAAGTACTGAAGAATACATGTTGGTCTTATAGTTTACTGTGGAAAACTAAAATTAAAAATTATTTTATTTAGGGGCTGGCCCAGTGGCACACTGCTACAGTGCGCCACTTGGGAGCACGGTGGCGCTCCCGCCGAGGGTTTGGATCCCACATACAGACCGGCCGCTCACTGGCTGAGCAAGGTGTGGGAGCAACACCGAGGGTTGCGATCCCGTTGCCGGTCCCGGTCCGGTACGGGCGCGACACTGAGGGTTGCAATCCGTTGCCGGACACGAAAAAAGACAAAAAGGAAAAAAAAATTATTTTATTTGACTAAAAATAAAAACATACCTTGAAACTCAAGAAAAATTCATGTGTTTGTGTATGTGTGTATGTAAAACCAAGGAGAACAAATTCTGATTATTTTGTTTTTTAAGGCAATTTATATTACTTATGAATGAATTATTGTGCCTTTCACTGTGATAAATATACGTGGGTCATGTTTACAGAGTACACTTAAAAGCCCTCAACTTTTCACAACTCTCCTTGGAAAAGTCTTTGCAAATAAAGTTGGGATATGGGGGAGAGTCTCCTATACAGTTTTTCTAAATTGTAAAGTTGTTCTGTTTCCACATAGAGAAGTATACTTAAAGACCTCAGAGGATCTGAATCCATGAGACTGATACAGCAAGCATCATCCACTGAAAAAAGTCCAAACGAACATAAACACAAGAATGGGGCTAGTCACCAAGGAGCTCAGGGAAGAGACCAGGTCACTGGTCACGTACCATGAAGTGTCAAAGCTCTTAAGAGTGTCAACAGTGAAAAAAGTCAATCATCCTGCTCACTACAAGTCACAGTTTCCCAGCTTTAGGTCTTCCTAAGGAGTGTATATGGCTGCAATCAAAACAATGCTTATATCACTTTAAAAAAAAAAAGGAAATCCAGAAAGCAATATAGGAATAGAAGAGGAAGAAATCATAATAGTACCCACCTTTCACAAAGAGTAGTATTTCAAGCCATTAGATATTTCAAGAACAGTACCATGCATTATTGCCAGTCAGGCTTACAGAGCCATTTCTTGACTTCATTAAAGTACCTGCAGCATTGGTAATAAATACTCTCAGTGATTTTTAATCTTTGAAGTGCATTAAAGGGACTGTTTTCTGTATTAAAAATAGTGTTTTACAGTAGTAACAAACAGGATGTTTGAAATTTAACAGGCAAGCTGTAACTGTTCCACGGTAACACCTTTAAAGCAAGATGGCAAGATTAGTAGTTTCCTGTACCTTGGTCACCACATTTTCCCCAACCACCTCAGTGACAGATATATAATACATTCTATATATTACTACCACTAATAATTAAAAAAAAAAAAAAAAAAAGGCCATGTGCTTTAAAACGATGCTTTGTAAAAAGCAGCATCACCTTCAAAGGATTTCTTTAAAAACATCACATTCTCCATCCCTTCCTGCTCCTGATACTTCTTGCATGCTCTGTGGCACCTGGTACACCAATTCATCTGGGGCACTAGGTCCTGGCTTCCCACCTTTTGGGGTGTCATACTGGGCCTGAGCTGAGGAGCAGCTGTCCGTCCTGGAGAGAAGTGTATTGTAAGTTCCCACTAATGGGGGAGGTTGGTTCCCCGCAGCTTTGAAAGTAGATGTGGAGGGCAGACCAACTGAAGCTGACATGTCCATGACGATTGGGGTTGCATACTCGGGCCCAGTAACTGGAAGTGGTTCAGCGTAAGCATGATAAACCTCCTGCACTGGCGAGTTGTAAGGATCTAGGTCTTCATAGCCTGCTTCTTTCCCTCCTTCTGGTTTAAAGGTAGATCTCTGATGAAGTGTACCAACAATTCCTCCCACAAGAGGCTGTGCATACTCTGTGGATATCACAAAACACAACAGAAAAGTTATCTTACCAATATAGGAATCACATAATTTAGGATGGCGGCTGCAACTTATACCAGAAGCAAACACTTCTTTATGGCACTTTTGTCACTATCAACACAGACCTATGGGGCCGGCCCGGTGGTGCTACAGTGCGCCGCTTGGGAGCTCGGTGGCGCTCCCACCGAGGGTTCGGATCCCACATACAGACCAGTTCCCGCTCACTGGCTGAGCGAGGGGTGGGCGCAGCACCGAGGGTTGCGATCCCGTGGCCGGTCCCGGTCCGGTACGGGCGCGACACTGAGGGTGGCGGTCCGTTGCCGGACACGAAAAAAGACAAAAAGGGAAAAAAAAAAAAAAATGGATTTCCCAAGAACCAACTTCAAAAATTAAAATTAAAGATGTTATCTAGTATCTCATAGTAACAAGTTAATGTGCCAGAAAGTCTCATTTATGTAATTTTGTATAAAGAGTGTTTGTATATATTCTGTAGATTTATAGCCAATATTTCACCAGAAAAGAAATGTTCCATTACTGAAATAAGTATTAGTCTTGGAAAACCACTTCAGAGATTTTTTTCTTTTCCAAATATTAGGGAGTGTTTAAAATGAATATGTACTAGGTTAATAGAATAAATACTGTACGGCTTTCTCTTGTCTTTCCTCCTCTCCTCTGAACACTCCTGTCTCTCTTAAAGAACTAAAACAAACAAAACCCCAGGTAACAGACAAAACGCTCAGAGACTTTAGAAATGAATGCCCCAATTTTATGGATAGGACATCCAAAACACAGAAATGACTGTTCCCCGCCCCCCCAAAAAAAGTGTCTCTTAAAAAAGTGGTTCTACTCTTTAGAAAACAGTTCATCTCTTACACATGAAAAAGATAAAAGATATTATAAATCCCAAAGCACTTTATAGCAAGCATAAGCAGTTTCTCCCTCTATTTGGTGCTTGAAGGCTGCCACATAGTTTACCTGCAGAGTCGGTCTGCGGCACTGTGGTGACTTCCCTCGGACTCAAGTGATTAACTTCACTACTACTGTAGCGAACTGGAGTTTCCTCATGTTCCACTGATTTCGCAGGGAGAAACTGCTTCATTCCTTTCCACCAACCTTTATTGTGATCATAACCCGAAGAGACCATTAAATAAAAAACTATGTCTCAAATGATAACATTAAGTCAGAAATCCTGTGGCACTTAAGCCATTTCTATAACAAATATCTCTACAAACTAGCTTTTATTGTATATTTTATATTCAAGATTATTTTCTTTGATGGGAAGAATATCCTGTGTAAAACAGAACATGGTAGAAATCTCTATCAAAAGCATATGCAGAAGCAAATTACTGCCATTACAGCCAGATATAGTGTCTATTGCAAGCCAGATATAGTGTGTATTGCAAGTAGTTTTTAATAAGTTTTTCTCGAAAACACTTTCCAAGATTTGACCTTGGGTGCCAGAAGTATTGTGATCTGTCCCTACACTGCCCTTCTCTACCCTGGTCACAGGAGTGAACTCTCCTGGCTCCTATCAGTCATTCCAGAGTGAGACTAGGACTGGGAGACCAGCAGGCGGCCTTGGTGTCACTTGCAGCAATTCAGAACATGACAACTCATCAGGGCAAAGATGGCAGGCCTCACAGATTCCCAAACTGCTGGATTCCATTTGGCAAATCATCATGGCAGAATGACACACACTGTACTGTCAAACTACAATCCTTGTTTCTTACTCAGTGTTCACACAGGCCACCCAAAAAGCTGGTCTCCTCAAGAGAAATAGATATGTAGGACAAACCAGACAAGTTTTCCAGAAGAAAAAACAGAGTGTATGGTATAAGAAATTTGTGCTTTCCCCAGAGTATGTGTTATGAGAAAACTGTACTTTCCATTTCATAACTTATTAACTAGAAGAGATTTTGCAAAAGGGTAAAAATAGTGAGAACGGAAGACGAATGCCATTTTTCTAGCAGTGCTGGGAGTTCTTATTTATTTCACTACTGCCACCTGCAGGGCAGGGGCTCCCCTCTGAAGGAAAAGAGATGTAGTGTCCCGGAGAGTTACCTGCCCTGTCCCAGTAAGGTAAGTCATAGGTGCCTTCAGTTTTTTTCTTTCTGGAAAATACAGACAAAAAGTTACCAAATAGAGTGAATTCACTGGTAAGAAATCTCTGCAACTGTAGAATAAATACCACAATTAGTCAAGAATGCACAAGATGGAAACCTGTTGATCTAACCAAGGGAGCCACTGCTGAGGCTTATAGATTCTGGACTCTCAGTAATTTAAACAACTGTCTTCACCTAATACCCACTTAAAAAGGATCAAGAAATTTAAAAAGCAAGTCTGCAGATGAAAAGGCAAATCAGTCTCAGCTCTGACATGGGTTATTATGGGCAAATCACGTTAGGTCTGTTTTGGTTTCAAATACAAACTTCACATACCAACTGATTGATAAAATTCATAGAACTAAAACAAAACAAAACCTTCTGGTTTTCTACTTTGCATTGTTTTTTTTTTTTTTTCCCCAGCTTCTGCTTTTCTTCTCTGGTCCTTTCCTCCAAAGAAGTTTCAAGTGTCACATACCCTTAATTGCACAGACATAATTTCCCCCACCATCCCAGGATAAGTCAGTGCTGTCAGTAATGGTGACAAGTGGCAGAGAGAGGAGAACTTGCTTCTCCAGGCCTGGAAAGCACCACAACTCTCTGGGGAAGTGAGAGCCATCTGTGCAACAAAGAAGATTCTTCCCAGCCCACCCCTCAGAATTCTGACTTGTCTTCCCCAGGAGGAATCTCCCTCCCCTCTGTTAAGAATGAACTGTTTACCAACAGCCTTCTACAAAGAAAAACCAAGCAAATGAAATGACATTTTCTGATTTAAGAGTGTAAATCCAACTCAATTAAAATTAGTGCTTGGCAAACTAAAGAGAAAGAAGAACCTATTGTTTAAAAATGAGGAAAAGATGATTATGTGATATGCTGAAGATCACAAACATGGCTTTGATAAGGAGCCCATGATTTTCCTACTAGAAAACATTCTTCTACAAGTACAAAGCCATGTTTTTATTACTGATATTAAAAGCTCCCTCATTTTAAAGGCTGACTGTATTTATATTATTTTGTTATTTTAAAGTAAAATAAATGTAAAATTTGTAGAAGAGATGGTAGGTGTTGAAAGTGTTAATCAAAAACTTGAATGAAAAAGAAATAATATGCTGGCTTATTAATTAACATACTTTTCTCCCTGAAAATGCTCTAATCATCATAAGATTAAAAAAAAAAACAAAACCAAAAGCCAATAATCTTTTCTAAATGGAAGTTAAATGCCCTGTATGGCTAGGACAACAAATTTATGGTATGAGTATTACTCAAGGGTTGTACTATAAAGGATTTTAATACTTAATCTCAAGTGACAAAGCTTCAGGTTATTTATTCATTACATATAAACTGCTTGGAACAGTGCCTGGCTCAGGTTAAGGACTTAATAAGTTACAGCAGTTTTTATTATTATTCTCCTCCTCCCTATTTTCCACAATCCCTTAATGGCATCTGACCCTTTACTCCTTGTCAGGAAGCCAATCATCAGCAATTTCAACTACATTCTTAGCAGTAACTTCAATTCTCCAGCTCAGACCTTTTGTCCAAAACACCAGGCATATATTCCAGCTGCCTCCTGGGAGTCTGAATGTCCACAGGGTCCTTTAAACATTATCCCAAACTGATCTTAGGACCTGACTCCTGCTTCCCTCTCAACAACTCTACTCTCCAGTCCTCACCCTCATGCCCCTTGTGCTTTAACCACAGTGTATTATACTTTATTTATTATACATTCAGAGGCAACACTGGATAAGGGCATGAGCTCTAAAGCCTAGTCCAAAACTCCACTCTGCTGTGTACTAGCCGGGTGACCTCAGACAAGTTGTTCATGCTATATCTTACTTTCTTCTTCTGTAAAATGGGTTTGTAATAGTGCCTGCTTCAAAGGTTGTTTTGAGGACTAAATGAGTTAATACATGTATTTAGAATGATAATTTAGAATAATGCCTAAAGCATTTGGAATAATGCCTAAAATCAGCACTTAATTTTCTTTAAAAATTGATTACTGCCGCTGCTGGCCTCATCACCACTATTATCGTTGTTCAGTTTGCTGGATGCATCATGCACTCTCCGTTCTGGACTGTCCTAAAGCCCCTTCCCCTTCCTCCTTTCTCTACTGCCCTTGCACTAACTCTGTGGGTCTTTGCTCAGACAGCCTTCCCGACACCATGAATCTGGGATCCATGTGTTCCTCCAGCTTCCTCCCCATGGCACATATTCTGTGGCTGGTACTACGGCTATGAGTTTTCTGCACTGTATCCTCTCCTGGTTCTAAGCTTTGGGATTCATCATTGGACTCCCCAGCACATGGCTCAATACTTGGCACTGGGTAGGAGCCAAGTGTTCAAATGTTTGAATGACTAAGCAAATGAAGTCATTCTCTTTTGCAACCAAACCTGTCCCTCCTGCTCTGTTATCTCAACTCATGACATCTCTACTGGTCTAACTGAACAAGCCAGAAACCTCAGATCACCTATATCCCCCCTTCTTCCTTAGTAGATAACTAAACATGCTTCCTGTCCATGCTATTGTGAAATATCTTTCCTTCTATCTCTTCTCCCTTCCCTAGAACCGCTGAGTTATGTTCCCGCCTGGCCTGGTAGTTTCCTAACTCATCTTGAGACTGGCTCTTCTCTCCTTTTCAATCCACCCTTCAAGACTCCTGCTAATATCGTTCTACAATCTATCACCTGTCTGCTTAACACTCAGTGATTTCTCAATCTATAGAATAAAATAAACTTCTTTCTCCCAGAAAGCACTTCCTGATCTAGGCCCAGTGTGCATTTCTCTGGTTACCACTGAGAACTCTCTCATGCTAAGCCCACATGAGATGACTCACTATTTCGCCTGTATCTTGTATATCTGTGCCTTTCCTCAAGCAACTCCCTCAGTCTGAGCAATTCTTCACTGCTATGGTCTGAATGTCTGTGACTCTCCAAAATTTCTGTGTTGAAATCCTAACCACAGGGTGATGGTATTAGGAGGTGGAGCCTTTGGGAAGTGATTAGGTCATAAAGGGAGGGACCTCAGAAATGGGATTAATGTCCATATAGAAGAAGCCCGAAAAATCTTTTTACCCCTTCCACCACATGGGACAGGGCAAGAAGGTGCTGTCTATGAGCCAAATAGGCCCTCACCAGAACCAAATCTGCTGGTGCCTTGATCTTGGACTTCTTAGCCTCCAGAACTGTGAGAACTAAATTTCTGTTGTCTATAAACCATCCAGTTTATGGTACTTTTTTATAGCAGCCCCAAAAGACTAAGACATCTACCCTCTTTTATCTAGCCAACTCTAACTCCTTTAAGGCAAAACATGCCAAATTTGAGGATTTCCCTTTCCTGAAAGGAAGATTTCAGATAACTCTCATGGTTCTCTGTAGCAGTTCATAAATAACTCATCAAACTATATGACAGTTCCTTATTTTGTGTCAATCTTGCTAAACACTTTGGAGAAATTGTGTCTCATTCTTTCAGTAAATATTACTAAGTACCTAATATGTGTCAGACATTGTTCTTATTAATGTACATATCCCAGTTATAAGGCAGAACTTGATATGATACAGGTAATCACTAAATGATTTCAGAATTGCATTTACTCATTTTTAACAAGAACAGAGGAAAAAACATATAACTTTTATTTGAATGATTGCCTTAACTTTCACTCTCAAACAAGTGAATTATATGTAGTTAATCTTCTATACTAAGTTTCTATATCATATTTGGTAGTTTAGGAAATACATCCCCCCTAGGACTAATTAGGTGAACTAGTTATGTACTAACCTGTTTCTCCAGTGCCAAGCACACACTAATACGAGAATGAGGGTAGTGAGAACCATGACTAACACAGGGACAAGAACTGCGGCCAACGCTACATCTGAAGTCACAAAAGCAAAAACAAACAAAAAAACACATTAACATCAAAGGCAGAATTGACGAGGAAGATTTAACCACAACATCATTCAACACTTTCCTATCTCAAAAAATACCATAACCATTATTTATGAAACAAGCCTGGGCATAGCTGGTACTTGCAGAAGCTTTCATGGATACATGGAACTTCATTGCATTATTCATTCCACCTCTGTATACGTTTGAAATTTTCTTATGCTTTTAAATCACCAAGATAAGATGAAAAGCCAAATTATAAACTGGAAAAATATATTTTATGCATATGTGATAAAAGGCTAATATAAATAATTAATATATTATAACAGCAATACAAGTCAAAAACAAATATAATAGAAAAATCAGTGGAGATGAACTGGAAATTCATTAAAAAGTACAAGTGACCATTAAACATGTTAGCTTTACTAGTAAAGAAGTATAACTTAAAACCAGAACAAGATATTATTTTTGTTTATCAAATTTGCAAAAGAACAACAAATAATTGTTGAAGATGATGCCAGGAAGCAGGTATTTTTTTTATGGGAATATAAATTGATACTTTCTGATTGGCATTTTGGGGCAATATGTATTAAAAACCTATTACTTGGTAATTCCATATCTATAATTTAATCTTAGGAAGAAATTAAGAAGACATTCAAAGATGCATTTTTAAAGATGTTTGCTTCTGTTTCTGCATAAGAGTGAAAAATTGGAAATAATACAAATGCCTAACAATGAGAGGGAATTAGTAAATCATGGTAACCTCCTTATAGTAGAATATAGTCAGCAACTGAAAATAATGTTACAACATAACGGCAAAATATTTATAGATATGGGAAGGTAACAAAGAAGTGTTAAGCACAGAAAGCCAACTGAAAATGTGTGTATGAACAGGTCAGACACCTACACAGTGCTGGAGCTGGCAGGGACTCGGAGGTCCTTTAATCCCTTTATCTCACTCCACAGATAAGGAATACAGAAGCCTGGGCCCAGACACAGAAAATGGTCTGCCTAAGGTCATCTGGGATATTAGTATCCTTCAACCCCATCCAGGCATGAGGATGACAATTGCAGCAAATGCTGACATTTACTGAGGGCTAACAGCCAGAGAGTGTGAGGAGTCTAACCTGCAGCCTCTTTACTCCTTACAACAACTGTATTCAAAAAGAGAGAAAGAGGCTGAGGATATAGGACAGGGAGAGGATATCAGTAACATCAGATCTCTGAGAAGCTGATGGATGGGAACCAGGGCACAGAGGAAGTGATCAGCCTTGGGCAGCACAAGGAACCCCATTCTTTTCAAGGTCACAGGGATTCTAATTCTGGAAGAAAAGACTTGAAGAACACTTTAGCCTTGAGACTTTGAGATTTTATAATCAGATTTTAAGATAAGCAATACTTGTAAATGACTGTTCTTCCATCTAAGCATGCAGTCTGGGACTGTCTAAACACATGCTTCCTGCGAACTGTTCAGAAGCTCATGTGAGATGCTGACACCTCTTGCCTCTGAGAACTCTTGCCTTTCTTTAGCTTTTCCTGCAGTATGAGAAAGAAATTGGTCTTTGAGGAGATACCTCAGAAGACAGGAAAAAAACTGATACGTGCAAAGTCGGAGAAAGTTACCAAGCAAATTTTCAGGAAATGAAAATGATTAAACTTCTATGTGGTGCAAGTTACCCTGGAAGAATTGCTTTCTTTCTCTGCACTTTCCTGAAAACAAGTATGCTTATCTGCCAGCAATGACACAAATTCATAACACTGACACTTTTTTCCTGAATTCGAATAAAATTGTTTTTCAACAACTAGTAAAAGTAACTATGTTTTGTACATTTTAACTTCTTTTTTAAATATATTTTATCATTGATAAAATTTCAAAACAAATTCTAAGACATTAGCATTTATAACCTAAAAAAAATTATCATTTTAAACATTTAAAAAACAGAGACCAAAACTTTTCTTTCTTTTTTTTTTAAACATATATTTGTACATATTTGTAGGGTATGGTGTGTAGTTTTAATACATGCATATACCGCACAATGACTCACTTAGAGTAAAAGACTTTCTTAGGAGTATGTTAACTCCAGAGTATTTTTTAAAAAGGAATAGTTTCCACCAAATGTTCTGTTTTTATTTTTCCTTTTGTCCACCAATTTCCCTATCCAGAAATATATATGGTAAAAAAAAAGTTTGTTTCTTGCTATAGTTTTACTTATTTCTAGAAATATCATATGTCTAAGCCTGAGACTCAATGTGTTTAGTCACAAGGGAGGAAAAATCATAAGAGGATGCCTACAACACAATAGCTACCTCTAAATATTTAAAGAACAGTCCTACATGGCACCAGAGAATTGAACTTAGATTAATGCAGTCAAGTCTTTTCTTGACTTAATTTCCTAAAGAAGGAAATTAAAGTTTTTGTTATACTTAAAACAGTTGGAAGAAAAGAAACTGAGGATTTAAGCTGGAAATGCTCCTAAAAACTAGTTAAAAACAAAACACTACTATGCAACAGGTGTTGTTTTTTGCATCTGCATACCTTTAGTTACACTTGGAGTTACGGTAGTATTTTTGATATCAGGAGTGGCAGTTGTTTGCTCTGTCTGTGCAGGAAATTCATTGCGACTGCGAGGTTGTAGTGGTTGAGTAAATTTTGGGGCACGACCTTGAAAAAAGTTTAAAAAATTCTTTATTCTTTTATCTACACCAATTTAAGATAAAAGTTATTTTATAATGCTTTTAATAAATTTATGGAATGTTATACCACAAATCCAGGGAATATCAAATTCTCGAATTAAAAGTAGGCATACCTTTGGCTATTTTTGGAGGGGCTGTAGTGTTTTTGAGGTCACTGCTATTCCGAAGAGGTGGAGATTGTGTAAGTTTTGGAGGACGACCTTGAAAAATGGTTTAGAAAAATTTACGCATTTGGCTTTTAAAAATTATAGTTAAAAATATTAATGTTAAGTGTCTTCAACATTTCCTAAAGTACTTAATTCCTCAGAGTGATTTTAAATCTTAGAGAGAAACATATCAGAAGGTTAGATATTATACTCTGCATTAAATGCACAAATATATCAGGATTTCTCAGTTTTTACATAATTAAATCATTTGAAAATAATCTTAGGAATGAGAATAATGGCAAGGAGAATGATGTTGAACTCTAAAGCTATAAAAGTGTCATCACAATTCGATATATTACTTATTTAATTCATTTAATAAGTATTTTATGGAGCGCCAACTATGTGTCAGGTGCTGTGGTAGTTTTGTGATACAAAAGAAAAAAATATATTATTAAGATTGATACTAGACTTAATTATCTCATGAATGAAGCTATTTCTTCTTCCATTTGTAACTTTGGACACCATTCTGATATGTAACTTTTTAATAGGAAATTTATTTTTTAAAATCCCTTTAAGAAGATATTGTAATTAGAGTATAAACACAAAAAAATTATTAATTATTTTCCCTGAGAACAGCAAAACCATTTTAAATTAACAATCTAGTAAAAATAAAATTTTTTAAACTATCCCTTTACCTTTAGGAATAAACTGACATCCAAGCAGTTCCATTTTCATGGCAATTTTCTGCTGCCATTGGGTAGGATTCACTCTAATAAAACGTGCAATAATTGGTGGCAAAAAGTTATTTCGCACATCCTGGTGATAATCTTTGTTTCCTTGAAATATCTTTGATAAACAACAAAAAATTGGTACTTTACATCAACTTAAACATATTTTTGTTTTTGTTTTTTGTTCTTTTGTTTTCTGTTCTGGATTTTAAATGACATCTATAAAACATGACAATAAGTATTAATTTCTGAGAAAATAAATTAATCATAATTTGGAAAAACTATTAAGAAGCTGCCCATTCGTCATTAAAAGTTTATAAGAGAAAAATACTAAATATGAAAGTGATTTTGTGAATTTAACAAGAGTGCTAACTTGGCAATCTGGAAAAAGGGTTTCAATTATAGCGAGACAGTTTATTGTATCAATAAATTAGTAACTCTACTCCTATGGAATTACCAACTATTTAAACATATGATTTCAGTTTTAGAGTAAAACATAATTGATCATACGAGGTCTTAAGAGAAAATGCTTTGCCTGGGTACTTTTCACAATTTTTTAATCATAAATAGGTTGAACCTGGATATGTACTAACAAACAAATTAATGGATATATATCTCCACCTACTGGATAAAGTGCATAAAGACAGTTCCCATATTATAATCTTAGTTTTCATTCCTTGTTGCTATCTGAATCAAAAAAGTGACTTTGAAACACTAGTCTATGCCTAATTAAAAAAAAAAAAAAATTTTTACGAGCCATTCAGTTTCTCCATGCCTAATTTAATCATCATTACCTTCCAAATTATAATCTTAGTTTTCATTCCTTGTTGCTATCTGAATCAAAAAAGTGACTTTGAAACACTAGTCTATGCCTAATTAAAAAAAAAAAAAATTTTTACGAGCCATTCAGTTTCTCCATGCCTAATTTAATCATCATTACTAAGCAGCAACTAATGCATTGCGTAAATAATCCTTAGGTAAAAATATGATTTTAAGTGACTATTTCATTCCTTCAAGTATTTCAAGCAAATAATCAGCTCTGAGCTATTTATAAAGCATTTTCATGTAATTAACTCAGAATGCTATTCATGTAAACCCTATGAAATAGGCAGGGCACAGGAAACTGACTCAGAGAAAGTAGGTGGGTTGTACTGCTAGTCAGTGATTGGGCAGTGACTTGAATTTGGGTCTTCTGACATAAGTATAGGGCTCCAACAGCTTGTTCCCTCAGGCCAAATCAACTAGGTAGTTTCTAAAGACCATTAAAGTAAGTTGACATTTACCTAAAATCAAAATGATCTGTTTATCAACTAACATGAGAGTAAGTAAATGTCTAATTTCTTAATCAAGTTATTTCCAAATATCAAGGCTATTTCTTATTGGCTTATTCACACAGCATGCAATTATAAACTTTTTAGAGATGTGTTAATAACCTTTATTTTCTAAAAGGTTTGTTCTGAAGTTACAATAAATCTCCACACTAGTAAGTTTTCATGATTTCCTTAGATACTACTCTGAAATAAAATGAAGGCAATTATTTATAGTCTTATTATATTAGTGGAATAGGAACAATAGTAAAACATCATATTGGGACATAAAAACTATGATCAAGATCTTACTCTATATTGCAACTCCAATTTTATTAAAAACTTAGAGAAAGATTTTATAAAAACTGACTAAAAAAGATGTGTTATAGTCAACCTTTGAGCATTTACTGAGAATTACTGTGTATAGGGAAGTTTGTAAGGTGTCATGAGGATAAAATGGAAATGAAAGTCAAAGTTCCCCACTCTCAAAGAACTTATATTTATTGGCTATTACACCATAAATAAATAATGCCATAATATTACAAAGTAATATATTATTAAAGCAAATTGTATATATGAGGGTGCTTCAAAAAGTTGGAGAGAGATTGGATAAGGGGCATAAAGAATAAGTATGATTTGTAAAAATGAATATGCTAATAAAAAATAAATTTTAAAAAGTCCTTGGAAAAATAGAATTAAACGATAATATGAATATTTCCAAGAACTTTTTGAAGTACCCTTGAAAATACTAATCCCATTTTCTGAAAACAAAACCAAATGTGTGTACGTGCTCATGCACATGTGCGGGCTTAGAAAAGGGGTGAAAATAAATACACCAGTTACCCTTGAGTTGGGAGTAGATGAGGAGCAAATAGACCAATATAAGTGGGGGAAAAGATTGTTATATTATAAATAATTTAATGTGAGGTCTTCTACTTTCTGTCCATGACAGGGTAACAAGGACTGAATTTATCCTTCACCTTAAACACCTGAAAACTGGATAAAATATATGAAACAATGTTTCTTAGACACTGGGCAACAAGAATCACAGGGCAACAAGCACTGAGAGGGGAAACAAATGAGGTGAGCCCTGCCGTGTTTTAGCACTGTCTGGAGAGAGTTTCCAGGTCACCATTCAGGGAGAGAGATCCCAAACAGAGCCTGCTGGTCTCAATGAGTTGAGTAAACAGAGCTCAGAGATCGAGAGGCCAACAAGGTAGCTAGAATTTTGTAGGACAGAGTTTGGAGTAAGTACAGAGAAAGAGAGAGAGACTTCTAGTATCTGTAAAAAGTATCCCCTTAAATCTCTAACTGCATGTAAAAAAAAAATGGTCAGGAAAAGAACTATTGGAAAAAGCCAATGAAGTAATTCTCAGAGCTACATAGGTCTGGAACACCTCACATTGCCAGCAGATAGAATGGAGAAACCTCGTAATGCATGAGACACTGGGTTCAGTATTTAGAACAGTATGTGTCAGTGATGAGGAAAAATTAGAACTAAAGACTGTGCAGGTCCTGCCTAATGAAGCTTAAGAGCGATTGTTCCCAAGTAGATTAAGTGAATCTCNAGTGATGAGGAAAAATTAGAACTAAAGACTGTGCAGGTCCTGCCTAATGAAGCTTAAGAGCGATTGTTCCCAAGTAGATTAAGTGAATCTCAGAAAATATTAGCTCAAGAATATTTAAGGAAATAATAAAAATGTTAAAAATTTCGCACAATGTAAAGTTCACAAGGTCTGGCATCCAATAAAAAATTGCCAGGCATGTAAAACATGACTCAAAATATCAATCAATATAAAAAAGACCCAGATATGACACATATGATAAAATTAGTAAATAAAAATATTAAAAGAGTTATTAAATGCTCCACATGTTTCAGAGATAGAAAAAGCATAAGCATGTAAAGAAGAAACATGGAAGAAATATTAAAAAATCTAAAAATCTAATGGTGAATAATATAATATCAGAGATAATAATACGTTAATATTATGAGATTAATAGATCAGACATTGCAGAAGAACAGATTAAGACAAAACAATAGAAAATTTCCAACTAAAACATGGAGAAAAAATATTGAAAAAAAATGAATAGAGCATAGGTAAATTGTGAGACATCTTCAAGGGTCACAATATTCATGAAATTAGAATTGGAGATGGGAAATATTTGAAGAAAAAATGGCCTACAATTTTCCAAATTTGATGCAAATCATAACATACAAATCCAAGAAGCTCAAAGAGCCCCAAGCAGAGGATTCCTGAAGAAAACTACACACAAAAAACCTACACATCATTATCAAATTGCTTTAAACAAATGATAAAAAGAAAACCTTAAAAGCAGCTACAAAAAAGAAGACATGAAATCCAAGAAGCTCAAAGAGCCCCAAGCAGAGGATTCCTGAAGAAAACTACACACAAAAAAACTACACATCATTATCAAATTGCTTTAAACAAATGATAAAAAGAAAACCTTAAAAGCAGCTACAAAAAAGAAGACATATTACATATTGAGACACAATAAAATGGAGAGCATAATTCTCATCAAAAACAATGCAAACCAGAAAACAGTGAACCCATGTATTTAAAGTATTGAAAGAAGAAAGATTCTACCTGGAATTATATATCTAGTGAAATTATCTTTCAAAAATGAAGACAAAAAAAGTCTTTTTCGGAAATATAATTCAATGTTGTTAAGAATATTTATAATATAAACATGGATAATTCTTAAAATTTCAAAAATTTAACTATATTCCACAAATATAATAAGCATTATATAAATAAAATGGATGTGCTAGGAGTAAAGAGTAGTCAAGTTTGGAGGCATTAACCAGAAGATAGGTATGGAGACAGTACTGTTATTTGCTTCAATGGCAGAGGCTCACCAAGGAGGAAAAGTTCATGTGATATCAAGTAGAAGAGTGGAAGGAAAACCTTGAATAACAGCAGAATAGTTTAGATTCATATGAAACATAATAGGGAGCCCCTGGAGATTTTTTAACAGAGAGATAAGAAAAATGGCAACTTGAAGATATATTAGCAAATCATACATATGACAAAAAACTGAAAATATGTCATCAAAACCAAAATTATAGGGAAAATATCACTGAAAAAAATGTGCTTCTAATTTCATTTCTAGACAGGAAGCATCTATCTTCCTCAGGGACATTAAAGATCCTTGTGGTGGATCACGGGCCAGGAGCCTGGGTAAAAGGGATAAACATCTAGATGAGACCCACCTCTGCCTACTCTCCACACCTTATCATCTCCTCTGTCTCATTCCACCATCTTCATAATTTTTTGCTAACTAAAAGATTTCATAATTACCATTATAAGTTAAGGAAATTATTCAAGTAGGAAAAAACAGAAGTTTTCTAAGATAGAAGTTGGTGAGATGATCTTGAAATGACCTTCCAAGTCTATAATATCCTATAATTTAATGCCTTTGGCCTTTAGCTCTTTTGTCTTTTTTTCCTCACAGAGTAGAAATCTGGGAACAAATTGGTCTGTCCACCATTCAAAGGATTGATAAGAAAAGCTTTATAAAGACAAGAAATTACAAGTTCCTTTTCAGACTTTCTTAATAAAGTGTCTAAAATATTCAGGTAAAAATGCAGTGACAAAAGTCAGGAAAGTCCTTACCCTTACAATCACCAAAAGGGACCTAAAACCACTGAGAATTTTCTAACCACAGTCAGAAGGGTAAGGACAATAACTAACACTACCTAAAATAACCAAAAGAGGGCAGCGTAAAACAAAATATTTAACTTTTACGTCTCTTTTACACAGGGGACCTCCTGTGACTTTTGGCAAAGGCCCTTTTTAAAAGTGGTTTTTACAATCTCTTGGTAATCACTTTACCTTATCCTGCTCCACACCAGGTTCTCTGTACACAGTCCATTTCTGCCCATCATCACTGTACAGAATTCTATAGGCAGACACATAGTAATTGTGCTCCACCATGGTGGATCCAGTGGTTATAATGCCTGGGGAATGAAGAGTTGTTTTGATTACCTCACATGGTCTGAGCCCCAATGTCTGTTCAGCACTAAAGCATAAACACCTGAGATGCACTATTCAAACATGTCTGCCTGTGGCTCATTTACATATCTAAGTGCAAGTTTTCATCATCATAGTTACTAAATCATTGACTTTGTTCCCTTGGAGAGATAGGAAGAATTATGGGTACACATAAGGAAAGAACTGGTCAGCCCTCCATATCCCTGGGTTCCACATCTGTGGATTCAACCAACTGTGGATCCCCCCCCCCAATAAAAATTACGTATGTACTGAACATGTACTGACTTTTTTTCTTATTATTCTCTAAATAATACAGTATGATTATTTACACAGCATTTATATTGTATTAGGTATTATGGGAGGATATACATAGGTTATATGCAAATACTAAGCCATTTTATAACAAGGACTTGAACATCCGTGGAATTAGTTATATGAGGGGGGTCCTGGAACCAATCTTCCACGGATACCAAAGGATGGCTGTATTCTATTTTGGCAGCTTGTGTTCATACCATGGTAAAATATACTTCAACTACTGACTAAGGATGAATTCTTGGGAGTGAACACATTAAAGATGATTACTGGTATTATTTTCAGTACTAAAGCAAAATACATTTTTTAATAAAATTATCTAAACCAATCCCAACCAATTATTCTGACCATTTGCTAAGTTCCCCTAAACTAAATTTATACTCAGCATATGTGGAATATTAATTATTTATAGCACTTAAAATGGACTCCTTGAACATAAATTTCTCTTAAGAACTGTAAGAGATGGTTATTTCAGATATCTCAAGGAATACTACCTTAAAAGAACCATATTACAATGAAAAAGAAAAGCTATTAGGAATTAGATATCAATTCCTCTCCTCTGCCATGTTTTATAAAACTATCTCCAGTAATATTAATATCAGTGAAGAAAACTTAAAACCATATAATTAAATTTTTAGTGACCTAATTTTCTATGAAAATGTGATGTCACCAGGTTCCCAAATAAAATTGGTATTATAAATTGCTCTAGAACTTATATCTTTAAACCTGTTATCTTCTTTTCTTTATTCATATCAATTTGTAACCACTGATATTCATCAGTGGCAAAAGCAGCCCAAGGAGGTCCAGGTTTTTTCAGTCTGGCCTTTTCAGGTTTCCAACTATTCTCTTGCCCTGTGTGGTCAGTCCACTCCAGTACAGATGATGCTGTTATCTGAGGATCTGCAATCACACCAGATTCCATCCCCAGTGTTCCATAACAACCTGATACAAAGAAGGAAGTAAATTTGATTTTCAGATATAAATTCAAAAATCTATATAAACCTACTCACCTTTAATTAGTCACACCAGATTCCATCCCCAGTGTTCCATAACAACCTGATACAAAGAAGGAAGTAAATTTGGTTTTCAGATATAAATTCAAAAATCTATATAAACCTACTCACCTTTAATTAACATTCACTATGCTAATAACACACTGCAACAGAAAAACTTCAAAACTAGCAAAGTGTTTCTTGGACATATGTCTTTGTGTATCATTAGGAAATTTACAAACACATTCATTCACAAGCAACATATTAATGGATACATATTACCCTCTCCCTGGGACATTCCCTCCAAATAAGTGGGTGACTCCCTCCTACCACCTTCGGGTTTTTGTTCACATGTCACATTCTCGATGAGGCCTTCCCTGACCCTCCTTAAAACTTCAAACTAGTCCTCCTGTACTTCCTGTCTTCCTTCCGTCCCTTATTTTTCTATGTCTTTTATACCAATAATGTAAACTGTACATTACAAACAACAATTTATCTTACTCATTGCATATTGTCAATCTCTCACTATCAAAATGTAAGCTCCAGGAAGGCAGGAATTTATTTTGCTCACTGTTGTTATCAATAGCACCAGATAGTGTGCTTTACAAATAAAACATTCAAATATTTTCTGTTAAATGAATTAATAACTTGGGTGAAAAAGCAATTCTCCTTGTTTACGTGATGATTTCCCTATTAATATAAAACCTCCCATTTATTCTATTCATTATATTATTGGGTATCTACCTTATCTCATGGTGTTATTATGACAACTAACTGAGAAAATGCAAAAAAGCAGCAATTGGCATAATGCCTGATATACTCAGTGTTCAAAAAATATTAGCTATTATACAAATTATAATAAGTTATAAAGTCCATGAAAGGCTTACCACTTGTCTTAAATGTAAAGAGACTTGTAGATAAGTGTCCCCTGAAAGAAAGAAAGATTTTTTTGTGACAGTCAAATAACAAATGATTTCCCCATATTCATCTTAGTGAAATATTTTCTTTTGATTTGTCCCCCTGGCCTCCTCTACTGTTTAAAGAACCGAGAAGATTCCATGCCTCAAAGTCAGACAACTAATATTATTTGTTGGAAAAAAGTCTCCTTTCTAAGCAGAACAACTTCTACAATCAGCATAAACTAGACACTTTGTCTACAAGTATCTAGTACCAAGTTTAGTACATGATTGTGCAATGCATCCATGTAACCTTTAATATGTACTTATTTACTTCTTTTTCATTAAATAAATTGATTCCTAAAACGTTTCTGTGGCAAGTAATTTTGGTGCAAAGGTATACTTCTCAGAGAATGAGGCTCAAGTTTCCTGTGGTAAATGAATGAAAAGCTGGCTACCAATTAAGAGATTGCATTTTCTTTTAGAGGAGTAAATCAACATGTCTGAGAACAAGTTTCAGTATTAGAATGCAGCATTACATTTGGATTTCAAAGTAATGATCAAAATGGGTGAGCTGATGAGAATGCAGGGGTCAGACAAGGGAACAGTCACCATAAAGCAGGTCAAAGGACTCCAAGAAACTTGGAGAAATAAAATCGTCAGTATACGCTCTTGCCTGTAGACAACATTCAAACTGTTACAAAAGGACACAACCTATCCGTACTTTTTTAAAGTATGAAAGAGAGAATCCCCCCCCAAAAAAAATCGTTCTAAAGGTAGAACAGGTGAAAAGAATGAATGGATTTGCATAAAATCATCTAAAGAAACCAAAAGAAGGAATGGAAGTTGAGTCTATACCAAATGACAGCCCATATGTGCTGGTTTTTGTATGGCCAGTGAGCTAAGAATGTTTTTACCTGGTTAAAGAGTTGTACATAAAACAAAAAACAGTAAGTGACAGAGACAAGTGGCTAGAAAGCCTAAAATAATTACTAGCTGGATCTTTACAGAAAAAGTTTGCTGACTCCTACTCTATTCTGTCCTGGTCTTCTTAAAACTGGCCTAGGACCTCTGAAGAGCAGATGGTTTCAGTTAGGCTTAGTGTTGTATGCAGGACTAAGAAGATTTATAAAAACAGATTGTTAATACTGCATTTCTATTTAATGTTTCAACTTCTGCTTTTATCTGTGTTTTGTAAAAGAGTAGAACACTGTAGATACCATGAAAATACATTCTTAAAATATTCTCTTGGGATGAGAGGATGATTCGTGATAACACTACCTCTGCTTTATGTCAACATTTAACTTATATTTGAAGTATTTCAGTCATCCTCGATCCATCCTGGGTCGCATGGGCTTATAAGCAACAGAGTGGTTATGACTTCTGATCTTTAAAATAAAGTAAGCATTTGGCAATAAACTTATAGACTCTTACTCCAGACTTCTTCAACACTTCTGAGAAGGAAACAAATCACCTTTCCAAACGACTACCTTTTTAAAGTAGGACAAGCTGAGGAAGTACAACACGACCTGTACTTTTCAAAATATTCAGACATTGAGCACACACAAATGTAAGTCTTACTGCATACATGTTATTTCATGAAAACCATTAACGGTGATATTACTGAGATCTAGCTAGTCCCTAGCCCACCCTACCGAGCATGCTTATTATAAATAGCACATATACTTACACAACAGATGTGACGTTGTTAGCCAAAGAGCTTTCATAGTACGGGATACCTTTACTAATTACAACACTGATTTGGCCACCCAAAATATTTGACACTACTCCTGCATGCACGCCAGCCATGCACAATGGTGAGGACTTGAGGAAAGAAAAAAGACGAGATTAATTTGCAATTTTCTTCTGATAATTCATAGACAAGACATTTCTACTTCCTCAAGAAATCAGTTGATCTGGGCAGTTTCTTCATAAACATTAGATTACTGGTTTTACAACACAACAGATATTTAGCAGAAGAAAAAAAATTACACATTATTGACTAAAAAAAAAAATACAGATATACAATAAAAACACATCTAACTATTCTAGAGTTTTTAATTTTTTTATTTTTAAGCTATCAAATTCTAAACTAGTTTTTTCATAAAGGTACTATCTTTATAAATGTAAATTTAATACATTTACATGGAAAAAAATAGTCTCTTTCTTTTTTTAATGAAATTGGCTGCCATGTAGAAGATGCTTAACTCAAACTTACATGTTTTTAAAGACTAAAAATTTTTATTAAAAAGATGCTTACTTGGGCTGACCAGTTAGCTCAATTGGTTAGAACATGGCCTTATAACACCAAGATCAAGGGTTTGTTTCCCTATGCTGACCAGCTGTCAAAAAAAACCAAAACTCCAAAAAACCAAAAACATGCTTTCTTAAATAAGTTAATAATAATAATTTAAAATTATGAGCAAATTCTTAAATAAAATTATACCACAGTTTAAAGATAGGTCTATATCCAACTTACATCTCTATATCCATGAGGAATTGTTCCAGATATCTCAGCAAAAGGAAGCAGACAACCAGGTGGGCAATACTTACTGAGAAATGAAAGTAAAAGGTTACACAATGCTGTACTTTCTGGGGAAAAGAAATAACATATACATTTTTTGGTTTAATGTAAATGTCATAATCTTACCACCCTGAAATAACTACCACTTCTAAAAAGCCCTTTTAGACTTTATTCCATCCATCCATCCATAACATGTCTTCACCCACATATTTACAACAAATTTTTCATATTCTACATTTTGCTTTATTTTACTTTATAAAAAATGGTAGACATATCACAATGTATTTTGCCAACCCTCTACTGATCAAATTGAAGTTGTTGCATTCAGAGGTTTGGCAT
>NW_007733840.1:64174-65810 GCF_000696425.1 Galeopterus variegatus
CTTGGTGAGTGGAAGTAAGGATGGCAAGTGCAGCTAGAGTGCAGTGAGCAAAAGTAAGGTTTGTTGGAGAGACGGCTGAAGAGACAGGCAGGGGCCAGATCATGCAGAAGTCTTGTGGGCTATGGTGAGAGTCTGGAATATATCTCTAAGTAAAAATAGAAAGCCAGGAAAGGATTTTTTAAAAAAACTTGTTTTCATGTAATATTTATTAACTTTGTTTTATAATTATACTGCCTGAGGGTTTTAACTTCAAGTACAACATGGTGACCACAATAGTTTTTTTTTTAATTTTAGTTATTTTTTTGTTTTAACATCTTGATATACATTGTAATTGATTTTCATGACCTTTTACCCGTTCCTCCTCCCCCCTGTCTCTCTCCCCTCCCCGCCACATCACACCTGTTCAGTTGTCTTAAAAAGTTCAAGGAATTGTTGTGATTGTTGTGTCTTCTCCCCCCCCAACCGTTTATTTGTTTGTGTTTATTTACTTATTTTTAGCTCCCACAAATAAGTGAGAACATGTGGTATTTCTCTTTCTGTGCCTGGCTTGTTTCACTCAATAAAATTTTCTCTAAGTTCATCCATGTTGTTGCGAATGGTAGTATTTCATTCTTTTTGATAGCAGAGTAGAATTCCATTGTGTAAATATACCACAATTTCCTTATCCATTCATCTGATGATGGACATTTGGGGTGGTTCCAACTCTTGGCTATTGTAAAGAGTGCTGCAATAAATACTGGAGTACAGTTATCCCTTTGGCATGATGATTTCCATTTATCTGGGTATATTTCCAGCAGAGGAATAGCTGGGTCATATATGGTAGATCTATCTGTAATTGTTTGAGGAACCTCCATACCATTTTTCATAAAGGCNAATGTATTTTGCCAACCCTCTACTGATCAAATTGAAGTTGTTGCATTCAGAGGTTTGGCATTCACTCATTCATTCACTCATTCACTCACTTACTCACTCACCCAGTACCCACTCAACGTATTTATTTGAATGTCTATTGTGCTGCCTGTTAAGTGTCGGGTTGTGTGAGGTACTGGGTTTACAAAAGTCAACCAAACAAACATGGCCCCCAGTCCTTACTGAGTTTATATCCCAGTTGTGGAAGAAGACATTAAACCAATTCTTACACAAATAACTAAATAATAATTTGGATTTCAAAGTAATTTGGATTTGATTGTGCTATGAAGTAAGGGCACTCTGAAATAACTGGGATAAATCTAACTTAATAAAAGTAATACAAACATTCGGTAAATTTACTATGTGCCAGGCAGCATCCTAAGTGCTTCAGGTAATCCACACAGGAACCCTATGTGGTAGGTACTGTTATTGACCTCATTTTACAGATAAGGCAACTGAGGAGCTGTGTGCCCAACTCACACAGCTGGTAGGTAGCACATAGGCTCCAGAGTCTCTGCTTGCACACAGGACTCTGCACCGCTGCAGTCAGGGAATGGTGGAAGGGAGGAAGTGAAGCCTCAGCAGAGAGCTAAGGGATGTCACCAGAACAAGTGGTGGGAAATGCACACCAATCAGAAGGAACAGCATGTCCATGAGGCAGGACAGCTTGGTGAGTGGAAGTAAGGATGGCAAGTGCAGCTAGAGTGCAGTGAGCAAAAGTAAGGTT
>NW_007733840.1:67464-68357 GCF_000696425.1 Galeopterus variegatus
GTATATTTCCAGCAGAGGAATAGCTGGGTCATATATGGTAGATCTATCTGTAATTGTTTGAGGAACCTCCATACCATTTTTCATAAAGGCTGCACTATTTTGCAGGAAAGGATTTTGACAGCTTACATCCATAATATGATTCATATTTTAAAACATATTATTCTGGCTCCAGGGAAGAAAAGAGATAGTAAGGAATCATGTGAAAACTGGGTTACTGTTAGGCACACAGTGCAGAAGCCCAGGAGAGGAATGATGGGGGTCTGGATTTGGATGATGATGATGGAGCTGGAGAGTGGAAGGAGGCAGCTGACCCTCTGGCAGGGCTGTCTACCATGCACTGATGTCAGGATGCCCCTCAAGTGCTGTACAGGGCACCCTTCCCACATAGAGAGAAACATTTCTGAAGACAAAATTAAGCTTCTATGGGAGTGGTACCTAGTTGGGAGGATGTGAATGAGATGAGTCTTGAAAGATGAGAATGATTTTTGCCAAGCAAAGAGGAGTCAAGTGATTCTAGGAAAAAGTTCTGAGAGCTCAAGCAGTGCAAATAGTCCAGATATGTTTCAATATGGAGTACCTAAGATGAGACTGGAAAAATGACCAGGCTAAGGAATCTAGACAACTTTTTATCATAATAGGGAATTTCTCAAGATTTCTAAGCAGGGAGATGATCAGATATGTATTTTAGAAAACAACTTGGCTGCAGTGTGAATGGCAGAAAAAAGCCAGCAGAGATTAGAAATGAAAAAAACAATTAGAAGTTAAACCTAGTCTAGGAGAGAGACAAAGGCATAAAGCAGAGAAACAGGAGTAGAAATGCTACTTGGGTAAGAACACTGAAGAATTCTACACTAGCCTGAACCACCTCCTTCCCTTTTGTCAGAAAAGATAAA
>NW_007733840.1:69005-70611 GCF_000696425.1 Galeopterus variegatus
AGTGTGAATGGCAGAAAAAAGCCAGCAGAGATTAGAAATGAAAAAAACAATTAGAAGTTAAACCTAGTCTAGGAGAGAGACAAAGGCATAAAGCAGAGAAACAGGAGTAGAAATGCTACTTGGGTAAGAACACTGAAGAATTCTACACTAGCCTGAACCACCTCCTTCCCTTTTGTCAGAAAAGATAAATAGCTTTCCTACTTTTATTAGCAGTTTTGCCAGATTTTAAAGAGCAACTAATTCTACTGGAGAAGTTCTAAGTGCTACAACTAAAGCAAAATTTAAACATGGCAACAAAATAGCTTTGAATAAGCTCTTATTTGAGTCTCGGAACCATAATTATGTGTCACACAATATACATTAATCTTAAGTGCACACATTTTTGAAGTAAATGAAGAGTAACATTTAAGCAAAAAAAATAAAAAATAAAAAAAATCACAAATATGGTCATACCTGAACTCAGGTTCCAAAAAATTGGATGCAGTGTCCAAACAAGTAATTAGATCTGGAAAAACAAAAATAAAAAATTGATTCAATAATACATAGATTTACTCTTGCTAAAACACCAGTGTTTCAGAATCCCAAATCATATTGCTCTAAGTTTCAAAATCTCAACAGCATGTCAAGGTTGTACTGTGGGCTATATGTGTCTCCCAAAAGTTCACATATTGGAAATTTGACCCCACTGTAACAGTGTTAAGAGGGTGGAAAATGAAATTATGGTATCTGAAAGGTGATTAGATTGTGAGGACTGTGCCTTTGTGAATGGATTGATCCATTCAGGGAGCACTGGGTATGGTTTTGATGATTTCAAATTATGCTACAAAGCTATAGTAACCAAAACAGCATGGTACTGGCATAAAAATAAACACTCAGGCCAGCAGAACAGAAAAGAGAACCTGGAAATCAACCCACAGACTTACAGCCAATTGATATTTGACAAGACAACAAAAACATGCATTGGGGAGAAGACTGCCTCTTCAGTTAGTGGTGCTGAAAAAATTGGATATCTGTATGCAGAAGAATGAAACTAGACCTGCACCTTTCACTTTATACCAAAATCAACTCAAAGTGGATTAAAGACTAAGACCTGAAACTGTAAAATTACTAAGGGAAAACATAGGGAGAACACTTCAGGAACTAGGACTGGGCACAGACTTTATGAACAAGAGCCCCAAAGCACATGCGACAAAAGAAAAAATAAACAAATGGGACTCCATCAAACTAAAAAGCTTCTGCACAGCAGAGGAATCAACAGAGTGAAGTGACAACCTACAGAGTGGGAGATAATTTTTGCAACCTATACATCCAACAATGGATTAATATCCAGAATATATAAGGAACTCAAGCAATTACATAGTAAAAAAAACCAAATAACCTAATTAAAAAATGGGCAAAGGAACTGAATAGACATTTTTTGAAGGAAGACATACAAATGGCCAACAGGTACATGAAAAAATGCTCAACATCACTAATCATCAGGGAAATGCAAATTAAAACATTGAGATATCACCTCACCCTAGTTAGACTGACTATAATCAAAACGACTGAGAATAACAAATGCTGTGAGGATTTGGAGAGAAGAGAACACTCCTACACTGTTGGT
>NW_007733840.1:71275-73500 GCF_000696425.1 Galeopterus variegatus
TGTGGAACCAACCTAAATGTCCACCAACGGACAAATGGATAAGGAAAACATGGTGTATATACACCATGGAATACTACTATGCCATCAGAAAGAATGAAATTTTGCTATCGCAGCATGGATGAACTTGGAGAAAATTATGTTTAGTGAAATAAGCCAGGCACAGAGGAAAAATATGGCATGTCCTCACTCATAAGTGGGAGCTAAAAGAGAAAGAAGGAATGAAAGAAAGACCACAGTGGTGTGTTGGACTTGCAGAGGGAGAGAGCATAACTAGGATTGCAGAGTTGGTGGGGAGGGAGGGGGAGGGATGTCGGGGATTAATTGGGTGGGGGACATGGGGAATTATCACAATTAGAGGTAATGGGCACGCTGATAGTATTGATATGGCCATCACATCTTGGTTGTAAGTGGTAGTGGTCAGCTTTGTACCCCATGATTATGCATAACTAATAAAAATTTTTTAAAAAGAAGAAAAAAAATAAAATGACAATTAAAATACAAAAATAAATAAATAAAAGTAGACCAGTGAGAAGGTTCATTCTCTTGTTCTGCCCATTCTTGCCATGAGACACCCAGGTCACCAAAGACCCTGTGAATAGTTCCCACCAAGAAGAAGGCCCTCACCAAATGTGTTCCCAGAACTGTGGACTTTCCAGCCTCTGAAACTGTAAGAAATAAATTTCGTTTCTTTTTCAATTATTCCATTTCAGGTATTGTGTTATAAGCAACAGAAAGAGACTTATAAAGGTGATATTAAAAACTTTACAAATTTTTGTTAATCATGATTTCTTTCTGATTTTAAATATTTTCATTTCTGGAACTATGTCTCTTCAATTCTGTTTACTACCATATCACCTCACAGAGTCATATATCATATATACAAACCATACAAAGATAAGTAAAATTCATAGCCTTAATGTAGCTTCTATAAAATATTGTTCCCAAGACACAAAGAAAAAATATTTCTTGGTTATTATGACTAAAAATGATCCTTTACTGTTAACACACAAGGAAAACAGTAACAAAAAAATGGTAAGTTAATTCTGTGACTCTAACTGCTACTCAAAATCTGGTCCATGGATAGGACCAGCAGCATTAGCATCTTCTGGAAACTTATTAGGAATTCAAATCCTTGAACCCCATCTAGGCTTACAGAATCTATGGAGGTGGGGCCCAAAAATCTTTTTAACAAGTCTTCCAGGTAATTCTTAAGCACACCGACGCTGGAGAAGCACTACTCTAAAAATAAAACTTTAAAAATTTAACATTTTCTATCCAGAAATCAATACATCTGAGTAAAAGCTAACCTGCCTCTAATTAAGACCTAGTTTAGCGGCTATGTAAAAGGTGGCCTTTGGTTAAAAATATTTTAATGGCTTCCTTTCTGCTCGTAGGATACAGAGCACAATCCTCAACATGGCCTATAGGGTCTCGAAGTGCCTGGCCCCGCTTTACTCTTACTCTCTAGTCTTATCTTGTACCCGCCGTCTTGGCTTCTCACCACTCTAGCCTTTGTTTGGTTCCCCTGGTACATGCTGCTCTCTTGGCCCGAAAGGCTTTTCCACTATCCCTTAGCCTAGCTGACTCCTCTCAACTTTCACTTCCTCACAGAAGCTGTCCCTGACTTTCACAAATGAAATCACTTTAGCATAGAGTAAGCACTTACGTTTTGTTTGTTTTAATGAATGGATGACTATTATATGTTCTCATAGTACCATGCTTTATCGAAGACTGATTTGTTGATGTAACTATAGAGTTATAAGCAACATCATTTTACAATGCCTAGTCCCAGGACAGAGACTGAAGCTGTTTGTCCTCACCTTTCTACTGCCAGCGGCAATCACAGTATGTGATAAAGCTTTTAATAAACATTTATTAAATCTAAGGATGAATAAAAGTTTCTGATTGTTAGCATGTTTGGCTAAATCCAATCCTTTACTAACCTGTAGGGAGGAAAACCTGGAAGGCAACCCAAAGGCAAGCACAAAAGTAAGAGATTTCACATATAAATGCTTGGCTCAACAACTGTGTCAAGGTGGCCAATACACTGATAGAAACAGCGCCTAGCATGCTTCCTAGCACTGACAGTACACAAATATCTGGTAAATTAACAGCCACCACAGCAAGCACATTCTATTTTACAATTTTATTTATTTTTATTTATTTTTATTTATTTATTTTTTTTTGTCTTTTTCCGTGTCCGGCAATGGATCGCAACCCTCAGT
>NW_007733840.1:73819-103761 GCF_000696425.1 Galeopterus variegatus
TTTTTTATTTATTTTTATTTTTATTTTTTTTTTGTCTTTTTCCGTGTCCGGCAATGGATCGCAACCCTCAGTGTTGCCCCCGTACCGGACCGGGACCGGCAATGGGATCGCAACCCTCGGTGTTGCCCCCGCGCCTCGCTCAGCCAGTGAGCGGGAACCGGTCTGTATGTGGGATCCGAACCCTCGGCGGGAGCGCCGCCGCGCTTCCCAAGCGGCGCACTAGCGCAGTGTGCCACCGGGCCGGCCCTACAATTTTATTTTATAACTCTGAACAAACTTTGTATTTATTATCCAACTGTAACACATCTTAAAACAACTAGAGCATAATAACTGTGCCATAACAATAGGAAAACAGTATCTTGAGAGCAATTGTATGGATTAGTACTATACACCACCATAGGCATTTGAATGATGGTTAAGTTAAATCTGTGTCTTAGGAGTTTAAGAAGAAACATGCCTGGATAGGAGTTTACTATTACCTAGTTGACTAACTGGGAAAAGCAGACCAACAAAATGAATCAATGAGAATAGATTTTCCACTTTCCTGCTCCACCAAAAGAATTTCCAACTTCTAAGATTAGAAGTTGAACTTCTAAGATTAATAGCCTGGGATAAAAGGTATTCTGTGTGGGCCAACATGGCATTCAAGCTACAAGAGGACTGCCAGCCAGCTGGCCCCATTACCTTTGGGCCACGTGCCAGAAAGTGGGTCAACTGTGGATATATTTGAACAGAACAAGGCTTTAGTTATAAGTTTAAGCAGTGCTGAAACTCCACATTATGCTATGCAAAAGTGCAACTCATTGACTTTGCTCTCAAATTCCATGGGGGATCAAAATAACTTCTTAGGAGGAAAATAAGAATTCAAAATGAACAGCTATAGACAGAGCCAAGAAGGCTGAAGACAGAGAAAGAAAGCCGTGAGTTTGAAGATTACAACTCCACAAAGGCAAAGAAAACAACATCAAATTAAGCAGGGAATTAAATGTGACACATTCTAAAACATGTTTGTCTTGAAAGATTTTCCCAAGTTGTGAAGGTTAATTCTAGATGTCAACTTGGTTAGATGAAGGAATGCTGAGAAACCTGGTAAAGCAATCTTTTCAGGTGTGTCCATGACAGTGTTTCCAGCAGAGATTAGTATGAGAGTCTGAGTGGCCTGGGTGGGAAAGACCCACCTTCAGTGTGGGTGGGAACCATCCAATCCACTGGGGGTCCGGAGAGAACAAAAGACAGAGGAAAGAGGTGAAGCTCGCTCTCTCTTGATCCACTGGAGCTGGGATATACTCTTCTCTCCTATCCATGGACATCAGAGCTTGAGACTCTTCAGCTTTTGGGTTCCAGAACTTACACCAAGGAAACCATCAGCTTCCCTGGTTCTGAGGCCTTTGGACTTGGACTGAGCCACGCTACCGGCATCCAGTTTATAGATGGCCTATTGTGGGACTTTTCTTCATAGCCACGTGAGCTAATTCCCCTAATAAATCCCTCTCATATAATTATAACATATCTTATTGATTCTGTCTCTCTGGAGAACCCTGACTAATACACAAGTAAACAGCCTTATCTTAAAACATCGGATTTTCTAAGACAGTTCCAAACTTGGTTAGCAATATTACTATCACCCATAATTGATATACAGATTTTTTTAAAAATTTAAGCACAATCTAAAAATTTTCAAACACATAATAATTACAAAGGCTGAGGAACTTTATAACTGTTCCATGACATATTTATATAAACATGAAATCTTATGTGGACCCATATATAATACCATGAAAATATGATAAATATTTTATATGTTACTAAAACAATAAAAAATATCAGCACATTGACTACAAACTTGGAAATATTTTTGGTTGACAGCATTGGCTATTTCTGAAATTGCAGGATTGTGAAATATATCTATTTAGATTTCCCCCAAATTAATACTCTTTTGTGTTCTGGACTGAATTGAAAAAGACTCTCAGTAGTGTTAGTACCCATCACTTTCAACAGTATTAAACCAACTACAGTTTATTAGCTGCAGGGTATAATTTTTCCACAGTTGAAGCCATGTACTTCTAAAGAATGGGAAGCCTCACTGCCTGTATTTATTCTAACTCAAGAAATCCTAAGTTACTATATTTACCAGGAATGAGAAAACACAGGAAGAAGCAAGACAATGTATAACTACAAATTCTCCTTCTATAGGTACTCTAAAATTCTTTAACTAACCAATTTCCCAGTGCCTGAAGGAGCACATAGTCTTGTTTTTATAATTCACACCTTATCACTAACCTTGCATGATGGGTATGTGGACAGTTACTTTGAAAGCTAGAGGATGTGGGAAAAGGCTGGTCTTGCTGCTAAATTATCCCAATAATATTACTGTGTTATCTTAGGACTAATTCTTTGTTTGCATGATAGGAATCTGGCATTGATCTGTACCATTTGCAATTTTCTAAAGAGAAATTTACACATACAAGAAAATAGGTTATTTTAAGAAAATAGTTGATTGTGATTCAGAGTCAACTAACATCTGCCAAATGCCAGATAATACACTAGGTATTTTACTTCTCCTCTCCTTTTACATACTGAGAGTACAGATTAAATCTTATGTTTCTTCTAGAAATATCACACTGCCATTGATGGAAGAAGAGTCCACAGTACCAGCTTGGTAAAAGTTTTCTCAGATAAAAGTAATTAATGCTTTTCATGTATTATTGCCTAAGCAATAAGCCATACAGTCAGATAGGCTATAAACTATATATAGTTAACTAGATCAAATCAAACGCTCTCTATACCTAAATTCCTATATATTAAAAAATGAATGTAAGACATATTAAAATACGGCACAATTCTTTTGTGACATATATAGTATCTAGGACACTAATAAATACGTCATTATTTATCAGCAGTGATAGCCACTCTATAGTATAAGACAGTACAAACATACGTAATCCCTTCAAAGCATTCCTAACGTACTAAAAAAATGAAACACATAGAAAACACTAAAATAATTAAGTGCTCCTCAGATTGTTTATATGTCAGCTTGGAATAAACTCTATCCTATAAGTTAAATTGCCTCTTTCAGTTAATACCATTTTAACAAATTCTGTTTTAAATTCTCTTTCTCTACAAAATTGGTAACACTTTGCTCATCAGCATCTTCATTCTACAAATTGATACCAAAATAAACATATTTTTCTGTATGTTAATTATATTATACACATGAACAGTATACATATTCACTTGTGTATAAATAAGGACACATATAAAGATGTAAATGTAAATTGAAACTTTATGAATAAAATCTTACTAAGATTAATTTGATAGTTTAGTATTTTTTAAATATTTGCCAGATACAACAATAACAGAAATTTGGAACACAATATAAAAGCTACAAATAAAATCTTAGCTAAGTATGGTGCTAGAAACAAAACAGATTCTATAAAATTACTGTACAGGCAAGCAATTAAGGCAACAAACAATCTAAGGAATTTATACTCTATTTTCAAAGTCAAAAATATCCCATAAAGAAAAAAAAATAACCAGTTACAGAAATTTGGACTCTCTTAGAAAGGAATTCTCTACTATGCCCTATGTTTCATTTACAAATTGATGTAATCTGACATACGGTGAAAGAAACAGAAAATATTTGCAAAAAAGTATGGTTAAAGAACGTAGCAATCAGAAAATTTTTATACTAGTGGTGTTAATTCTAAAAATAACCTATCATATAGCAACAATAACCTTGTCAAATGGGAACATTTTCTAAGTTCAGCTGTTTACACGGCTTAGGCACATCACCATCAGACTGTAAGGGGTGGCAGGCAGCAAATGAACAGTGATTATGAGTTTCAATTAGGAAGTACATTAATACCTACATCGGATCACTTTATTTCATGAAATTTTAAACTTTTTACTATTTTCCCCTGCTAAAATAAAGGCAAACTTCAGACTAACCACTACGAAATTCTGGATGGTAAAATATAAAGTAATGAGGTTTAATATTACTCTTTAAGTGATGATTTCATGTACCACAAAAACAATGCCAGGATTATCACTTTCTAATAATGCATGTACACATACATACGTACGTACGTACACACACACACACACACACACACAATTATGGCACATCCAAATAAATGCTGCCTTGCGGGACTTGAAGCTTTCAATGTAAATGTAGATATGTCTTCTGAGTTCACTGTTCTATAATTAAAATAACTTAAAAAAATCATCACCTAGAATCATCCTAGAAATTCTGAGTTCTTCCTAGAAACTGGTCATTGTTGCACAGAGATTCAAGAACAGGAATTTAGACAATGCATCTATAAAATTTATTTTATTTTTCAAGTCTAATGGTAAATGCTATGTTTTTAAATTTACTTTTTAGAATGAAAATGTCAAAGAATTTATTATTATACTAGATAAAAAGATCTGAGTTACTGAATTTTGGACCTCTGAGTGGCTGGTTCTGCCTCTCTCAGTTAAGACCAGCAGTAACTTAGGAGTTTCTCTCTACAGTGTAAACTTCTAAACAGTGGTTGCTAATATAAATGTCCAGGATATCTCAAAGGTTCATACACATCTTCAATTTTTAGGAAAGTCTAGTTGGAATTTGATAGGATTATACCAACTTGGAGTAGAAATACACGTCCTCTCATAATTGCTGGAAGTGTTGATGTATACGTATATGTACCTTTGCTTGCTACCCCATGGGTGAATGGGAACTTTTCCTTTCACACACTTTCAAAAATGAGGTTTACAGGTGAAAATGAAAAGAGATAGCTCATAAAGAAAAGGCTGGAAACTACTGCTCAAAGATCATTAAAATAAAGAGAAGAAAAGACCATAAAGTTTTATAGAAAGTTTTAAAAAACTAGAAACAAAAGTGGAAGAAAACAAACAAACAAACAAACAAACAAAAACACCAGGTACTGTACACTAGATACAATACCTGTTAGGTATTGGGCATTACAATAGATCAGTACTTCATCCAAGAGGGCTTCCTTATGTTCAAAGCCTCTTACTGCAACTTAAACCCTGGCAGGATGAATCCTAATTCTTTGAAATGTTTCCTTCTGTTAGATATGTCTGATTCGAAGGCTTTAAAAACTGGCATAATTCCAGAGTTGAATTTATAATGGGACATCTTAATTCAATCATCTCTGATCTGGTCTCCTCTAACAGCCTCTTAGCCTCTGGTTTCCCTTACATTTATTCTTACTTCTCTTTAACCCACTCTTTGCAGAGCAGGGAGGATCGTAAAAGCAAACAAAAACAAATATAGTCATATCCCTACTTTGTACTAACAGCTTCCATGCACTCTTAGGGAAAAGTTCCAACCACTACATTTTCTGTAAGGCTCTGAATAATGAGACCTACTTATGACCCACTCACTCCACTCCAGCTACACTGGCTTTTTTCTCAGTTCCCCCAAAGCTCCTTTCCACCTAAGTCCTTTGCATCTGCTGTTCTCTTCCACAGAATGTTCTTCCTTCCTTGTCTGCCTGGAACCTCCAATTAATCCTTCAGCTCTCAGCCTAAAAGTGACTTCCTCAGGAAAGCTCTGCTCTTTATCAGTCTTCCACTCCCTGTGCCCCTCTGGTTTCCTATAATCTGCACTATTCCTTCATCATACTTATCATAACTGCAATTAAGTAATCATTTGTTTAATGTCTTTTCCCAGCCCTGTACTATAAGCCCCATGAAGGTGCAACTGTGTCTGTCTTGCCTACTGCTGTTTCCCAGTGCTAATAAGCATAGAGCAGGAAATAAGGCATTGAAGGGAATATAGTTTTGGAATGAACTCTTACACAAGGTACTGAAAATTAGCCTATTTCACACAAAATCATGATTCTATCAACAAAACATACTATATCATTAACAAATCTTTATGAGAGTGTAACAAATAAAGCAGCTGTTGAAGCAGGATTTTTCACAATCTTTTCATTCCCAAATACATGAAAAATAAAAATCAAGTAAGACTTCAGGAGACAGCCCTGAAATGATGATTTCCAAGATGATTATAACTTTTGAAAGGTTACTATCAAGAAGTTCCCGATTAAAGTGGATATTTCAAAAACTTCTGGAAGACAAGATTCATCTGAAATAGTGACATAGCCACTTGAAATTTGGTACAGAGGTTTATAAGTCTAAAACATACTGATTCTGTTATCTGAGATCACTGTCAATTTTTAAGTGATTTTAATGCAGGACATTGAGGTTTATTTATTTAAATATCTAATATAAAAACCCGCTATTTAAAAAGAGAGAACACTTACTTTATAGAAACCTTCCGCTCAATAAATAACAAAGAGAGAAAGAGGAAATATGAATCAAAATAAAGACAAATCAAAATAAATAATTTAACCTGATATTAAGACCAAGAAGCTTAAGAAGAAGAAAAAAGCAAATTGTGTTTATTTTCTATCCTCTCATCTGTCAACCCAAGACTTTCAAGAAGCAAAACTGAAAGTACGGTAATCCATTATCATCTCACTCTGTGTTCTCTACATTACCCTTTTGATGGTGGGGGTACACACTTCATGCACATATGTGTGTGTACAGTGCTGGAAGGGGAGAACTAACATTGGGTGCCCACTATGCTGTGCCCAGAGGTCACTGGCTACCACATGGCAGACACAGGCTTTGATTCCAGGGCTATCTAGTGCTGCTTCCACAACATCACATTGCCTTAGTCTTCTTGGCTCTGTCAGAAATATTAATTGTTCAAGTATAATGTTTCCAGTTTCCAGGTCTTTGCTTTCCATTATTCCATCCAAATGAGTTTTCTTTTTCATTCACTCTAAGAGATTTTATTAACCTTCACACCTTGTTCCATAGCTTATAAACTAAGGGAAAGAAGACTCCTCTTCACACAGAACAGCCCTCCCCTCTATCGTGTTCTAAATGAAACTTTTAATGAGACACACAGTGTTTATTTCGAACCTACCATAGCTGCAGAGGAAAAGCTTGCTTTGCCCTCGGTCATTCCCAGTGCCCAACATTCTCACACACAGGAGGTTTTTGAAAATTTTCTCATGTATACAATATGAAGTAAAAGCTAATTCTTAATTTTAAATAGTCATCTTAGTTAATTCATTCTTAAATATCAAAATAATCACATATTTTCTAAGTTAAATGACTGTTTTGATATCTTCTTGTACTAGCAACACTTAAACTTTCTCATCACAACATCCCTAATAGCAGAGGGCAATAAATACATGCCACAGCAGCCAAAACACATGAGAGATCTCACACAGGTATACCGCATTTTATCTTAGACATTCAGATAAATTTCAGATTTTATTCTACTTAATAGCCTTGCTTTTAATTTTTCCCCCTTCAGATCCTAAATATTAGCAATTTAGAAAACATCTCATGTTTATTTTGTACTGTCTCAGCACAACCTAGGGTACTCCTGGTGGTATGAGGCCCTATTCTTTGAGAGGAATGTTAATATGGTCTTTAACAAAGAACTATGAAATGGTAAACTGTGGAGAATAAAGTTTTAAATTGATATGATACATTTCAATAATCCATAAGTTTTAAAAATGTTATTATAGGGCCGGCCCCGTGGCTCACTCGGGACAGTGCGGTGCTGGTAGTACTGACGCCGCGGGTTCAGATCCTATATAGGGATGGCCGGTGCACTCACTGGCTGAGCTTGGTGCGCACAACACCAAGCCAAGGGTTGTGATCCCCTTACCGGTCAAAAAAAAAAAAAAAAAGTTATTATAGTTTGTGTTCCAATCTTATAAAAGTGAAAAATCAGTATCGCCTCTACTAAGGAAAGGGATGTATACGGATTTTGTATAAAAGTTAATATACTTTTATTTTTTGGAATTCTGAAACTGATCTAATTTGTCAAATTTAGGTAAATGTTCCTCAGTTCAGTCTTCCTCCTCTATTCCAATCTCAGATAACAGGTACTCAAAAAACCATTTCATTTTTTTGCCAGTAATTACAAAATGTGGGTGCCATTGTATAAGATGAAAATTACCTTGTTTATCTACAACCGAATATGAGGCCAAAAATCCTCGTCCAGAAACATGGATTCCACTCATGAATAGCACTGTAATTTCATTGCTTTTTGATTCAATTGAATGGTTCATTTGCAACCCCAGACCACAGTATTTGCCTAGGAACAAAAGAAAAACAGATTATTTGGTGTGATTCATAAAGTAAATAATTTTTGCAATGCAGAAAAACAAGAATCAGAATAATATACCAAACTGAGTATTTAAATAAGTATAAAATAATGACTAAGATGGTTAATGATTAAAAATCATATCACCCTGGAGAAAAAAAATTAATGTAATAACCGTTCAAATACTTCAAAAGAAAAAACAGTACAGATATCACTGACCTTGCAAAGATTCAATTTCCTGTGAAACACAGGTACTCTTTGAGAATAAGAAATTAAAAAAAAATCAACATAAAGCATTTCATGCAGGCAAGTAGCTCACAAATGAACTGATGGTCAATCATAGCAGTATTCTCAACATGCTTTCCTCAGGGCCCTCCTAGGTTCTTGGCCTCGGAGTACTACTGAAACCTCTTTGGGAATTACTCAATTTTTCTTCTGAGAACTGCTGGACTTCTAGTCAATCCCTTTAAGTGATCATGTTAGGTCCCATGCTTTTAATTATATGATCTGACAACTCAGACTTAAACTTCCACCCACAGCCTTTTCCTTGAACTTGAGATGCATATATCTAAGTGCCTGCCTAATTTCTATCTTTTAATGTCTAACAGATAATAAAAAGGAAGAATAAAAAGAAATTTTTTAAATTGATTTTCGTATGTGCTTGGTAACTTGTCTAACAAATTCTGAATAGGAATTCCAAAAATGTTTTAAACTATAGCAAGATCACTTGCTATACAAAGTAATGTGGACTTCCAGGGATACCATTTTCAAGAACAATACCTGATCTTACAGGTAGAAAATGCTAAGGTAGCAATGAAAAATCCCACCAGAACTAGTAAGGAAGCTTAGCAAAGTCACAGGATCAATACGGAAAAATCAATTGTATTTCCCCACACTAGCAACAATATGAAATAAAATTCTTAAAACTCCATCTATAACAGCATCAAAAGATTAAAATACTTAGGAATAAATTTTTAAAAAGAAGTTCAAAATCAGTACAGTGAAAAATACAAAACACTGCCTGACCTAAATAAGTCAGGAGATATACCAGGTTCATGAACTGGAAGAATTCATATTGTTAAAATGTCGGTTCTCTCTAAATTGATGTATAGATTCAAAGTAATCCCTATTAAAATATTAAAGGGCTTTTTTTGTTGTTGAAGAAATTAACAAGCTAAGCCTAAAATTTACAGGAAAATGCAAAGGACACATAATAGCCATAATAACTTTAGTAAAGGAAGCTGAAGGACTTATATTACCTTTTTTAACTTAGTATTAAACTACAGTTATCAAGACAGTGTTACATTATTGTAAGGACAAACACACTTATACATTATACATACTCAAAATATATATTATAAATAAGCAAATATAAATATATATAAACATATAAACAAATATAACTATATACAAGCATTGGTGAGAATGTGCAGAAAATGGAACCTTTATACACAAATGGTATGAATATAAAATGGCAGAGTCATTTTTGAAAAACAGTTGGCAGTTTCCAAAAACATTAAACATAAACATGTACTCACCATACAGCCCAGCAATCCATTTCCAGTTATCCACCCAAGAGGAAAGAAAACATGTCCATAGAAAGATTATGCAAAGGTCATAGCAGCATTGCTCATATTTGCCTCAAACTGAAACCACTTTTCATCAACTAGTTGATGCATAAACAAAATGTAGTATATATCCATACAAAGGAGCACTATTCAACAATAAAAAGGAACAAGCTACCGATACATGCTACAACATGGATGAATCTCAAAAACATCCTAGGTGGAAGAAGCCATTTATATGAAATTTCTAGAAAAGGCAAAAAAATAGAGATGGAAAGCAGATCACTGGCAGCCTGGGACTAGGGGAGAAGTAGGAATTGACTCCAATTTGGCACAAGGGAACTTTTTAGTGTGATGGAGATTTCCAAACCCTAATTTTAGTGATGTTTGCATAGCTGTATAAGTTTACTAAAATTCATCAAAATATCAGTTTAAAATAGGTAATTATTATGGTATATAAATCATATATCAATAAAGCTTACAAAAGAAATACAAACATTGAAACAATTTTTATTGTGAGAAATCATCAGGTGTTAATGATTTCATAGTCACTGTTTTATGAAAATAGATTCTGTTAGAGCTGAGACACCTTTAGAGACCTATTCCAAGGTCCTCATTTGACGGTTGAAAAAAAAATGAAAATCATATAGATAACTGGATTGCCTAAATAACACTATATGTGAAGTCAGTCCAGAATTTAGGTCCTTATTATAGAAGAATGTTTGTGTCATGCCCAAATTCATATACTGAAAACCTTATAAGCCTCAATGTGATGGTATTTGGAGATGGGACCTTTTGTGAGGTAATTAGGTCATTAGGATGGATCCCTCAAGAATGGGATTAGTGTCTGCAGGACTCTGAGCATAACTGTCTCCATCTGGAGCCCTTACCACTTATTATGTCTTTGTGAGAATTTTGCCCATAAAGTTATACAGTAACTAGGGGTGAGGCAGTTAGAATAGATAGGAACAACCTGCTGACTGTAAAGAAGGAATGCTTAACTACTGGTGAGGTGATAAGTTGGCCTGGCCACCTGCACCAACATTTGGAGCTAGTTACATTACTTTTGTTTACGAACCACTTCTATAAACCTGAGCTCAGCCAGGAGACGGTGTGGAGAAGCTTTGCATATGCCTTTGGGTCACTATCTGCCCGACTCATCACCCAGTATGTAAGTTCTTTCCTTTACCACATGGAATAGCCTATTTTGTTCTTTGGTCTCAAGATACCTTTACAAGTTTAGTGGACATTCTGCCCTTGGTCCACCTTCAGACAATGTCTGTCAAGCTAGCGCCATAGCTACACTAACTGTATGTCTGGGGCTAGTAAAACAATTCATAACTAGGGCCGAACCCGTGGCTCACTCGGGACAGTGCGGTGCTGGGAGCGCCGTGGAGCTGGGAGCGCCGAGGCTGCAGGTTCGGATCCTATATAGGGATGGCCGGTATGCTCACTGGCTGAGCACGGTGCGGGTGACACCAAGCCAAGGGTTACGATCCCCTTACCAGTCGCAAAAAAAAAAAAAACAAAAAAACAATTCATAACTAAAGCCAAAATGTTTTATTATTTTAGTTATACGAAGTTTCCACTTGTATTGTCAGTGCTAGGGCTCAGACCCTCCAAACCCATTGTACGGACTGGGTCACCAGACTCCTCACATACAGGTTCACGCTAGGTAACTGGGAAAGATCCCTGGAGTCGTTGGCAGACAACATGAGCTCAGTCCTCAGCAACGGCAACAGCAGCTTACAGGTCCGGCAGTAGCCTCTCGGAAGGTCCCAGGGGCAGTGGCAGCAACAGCCTCCAGCAGCAGTAGTGGCCTCCCTGTGGCCTCTAGGGGGTATCCTGGGGGTGGGGGGCACCATGGATCAGAGCCACTCATCCTTTATACTTAAGTCATAACCCAGCACACCTGGGTGCACATGTGCAATTACATTAGACAATAACCAAGGAACACCTGGGCGCATGCGCCTATTTACATCAAATGCTCAGTAAGATGTTCAGAATCTTTCCCTGACCATTTTCCTATATTTTCCCAACAGTGTCCTTATAAGAAAAGACAAGAAAGAGCATGCTTCCCTTCTCTGCTCTCATGAGAGGATACAAAGAGAAGATGCCCATCTGTAAGCCAGGAAGAGTGCCCTCACCAGACATGAGATCTTCCAGCAACTTGATCTTGGACTTTTAGCCTCCAGAATCATGAGAAATAAATGTTTGTTGTTTAAACCACCCACTCAGTCTACGGTATTTCTGTTACAGCAACACAAACCAAGACAGTTCTCTCTTTTCCTGTGCTTTTTTCTTTCTGCACGCCACTTGCCGGTAATGGAGTTAATGATGCTCCCATGGGGCTATGAAGAGAAGCACTTAATGTCACGACCTTCTATCCCCCTGTAAGTGATCCATGGTAGTACTTGGAAAGTACTTCACGGTCCACAGTGATTCAGCTGCTCTCTCCTGTCCACAGCAGCAAAACCCTCATCATCGCATCAACAGTCTTATCCCTTACTAAATTGGAGAAATGTTTCAGCTTGCCTTTTGGTATAAATCACTTAAACATCTTACAATGCTACCTTTGCCCTTAACTGCATTATTAGTTATATCTAAGTCATATTCATTTAGAGATAAGTATTTGCAGAGACTGACCTTATTCTTTCTAATCCTTCCTAAAACCATTTTTAATTGAGTCAACATTTCCAAAAGTTGTGACACAAGCAGAATTGTGCAATTTAGCCAGAATTTTAAAAATAAATTATTCTCTAAAGGTTTTTTCCTACCTACTGAAAAAGTACTATATTTATTTTAAATAAATTTTATATTTTATGTAAAAATATCTAAAACCAGTCAATTTATTTTTGGGCAGCTGGCCAGTATGGGGATCTGAACACTTGACCTTGTTGTTATAACACCATGCTCTAACCAACCAAGCTAACTAGCCAGCTCTCTCTCTTTTTTATTTTAAAAATGGGAACAATTTAATCCTAAGGCCACAGTTGTCAATTAAAACAAAAAAGCCCAAATTCTGAAATGTCCAACATTGTCCATAAAATTTGATACGCGAACTTTTCCTTCAAGATATAATTCTTCAAAGCATTACAATTTCTCAATTTTTAAATAATAAACTTTATGCATGTGACAGTCGTGTTGGAAAGTTTAGGATAAGCAGAGAAACTAGTTTCCTCTATCTGACAATAATGATAAAAATCATATTCTTTACTACATATCATTGTGTTTTAGACTTTTTTTTTCTCGGCTTGGTAAATTATATAAGTTCAATATTTCTGTCTTGCATTTAGATTGACCTGACATACTTTGACAAAGAAAAGCCCCTCAAGTAAATTTTCTCCCCTTATATGAACAGAAAACATGCTGTAGGTCTTCTGGAGAAGAACTGCATCCATGATCCTATCATAATGGTTTGAAAAGTGCTGTATAACTCTTTGGTCATCTTATAGAAATTTTAGGAAAAGTTTTCAAAGAAAGGAACGACTACCAAAAAAACTAATCTAAAATGACATTAAGGAATGTACTACATTTATACTGGAATAAGAAAACCTCAATTTGAAAGCAAAGAATTTTGGTTTCTAAATTCTCAATTTATTTAGTATTTAATAAATAAATAACAAACACTGAAGCATACAACTGTCTTAGGCGCTATGGATGTTCAATATAAAATGTCTTACTCATCCTTGATTTCTGTAAAAACACTTATTGTGCAAAAAAAAAAAAAAAGTTCTGTTTTTAAATCTGGAATACAATTTAAATATAGCTACCACCATTTTGAACATTCATGCAAAATGACACACTATCAAAGAACTCTACAATAGTTATTATTTGAATATACAAGAAGAAAAATGATTTAATCTTCAGACTAGTATTTAATACTAACTCAGAAACAGTCTGGCAAATAGAACAAATATTAGTAAATATTGCATTATTTTAAATACTAATTATTTAAAAATAATACCTAATATTAAAAACAAAATAATATATTTTTCATGTTATTCCAAATATTATCTCAAATATTACAAATATAAGAAGGTATATAATTTGCCAAATGTATGCAAAGCCAGTGCCCATCACATTAAATCTTAAGGCAATTTAGGAATAGGTAAAGGCAAAAGAAATTATATCAAGTAAATACATAAGCTAGTTAACTCTTGTAAAAGTGAACAATAATTTCATCTGGGCTCATCAGCACTAGCTGTTCTTTGCCATTTAAGGATCTAAGTATGTGTGACTTTATTATAAAGCAGGATAAGGCGCTCAGTTCAAATACTGAATTTTTAGATACTTTAAGGCACAAGTGAAAAGATCATATTTAAAAAATACCTATCATGCCATACAAAGGTGTCTTTATAAAAATGATATCATATATACAGATACTAGGGAATTCCAAAGTAAAAGTGCCATAAGGAAATGAAGAAATAACTTGTCAAAATAATATTCTTGAATTAAAACAATATTTGAAAAATGGAGCGTTCTTTTAACCATTTCAATAAGGGAAAGAATCATGAAAGTATTTTCTACTAGCACTGTAATTTCATCTCATATTTAGCATTGTCTTCTCCTCAGAAATATGAATAAAATTCAATCTGTAGTAGAAATAAAAACATTTTTAAAGCCATTCTTGTTCTGTGAAACTCAAAAGGCAGTGCTACAGCATGAATAATCAATTTTTTTTAAAAAAAAAAAAAAAGAAGGGAAAAAACAGTGTAATTGCTGACCTTGTAGGTGCTTAAGTGAGTCCAACCTATATCATATAAACACCTACCCTCACCTCTTATTCCCAGCTAAGATGGCTGTCCCTCTCCTCATCTGGTTCCACCTTTGATCACAGGTTCTACTAAGTAATGTAAGAAGTTGGCAAAATATTTTGGGAAAAGAAGAAGAAAAACCATCGCTAATCAGGACAATATAAGTTAATTCTTTAATTCCATTTCTCCAGTTTGACCATTCAAAGGTCAACATAAATCAACATAAAGCATTTAATTGCCAGCAACTCTAGACTCTGATGATTCTCAAAGCCAACTAATATCCCTAGAGGTTTCTCATGAATAAATAATAGAGGACTATGAAAAAAATAGTATATGGATATAGACAGAAAATTACAAATATAAAAGTTAATCAATTATCTCAGTCACCATAAATCTCATGAAACACTGGTTTAGAGTCTATAAGAACTGATGTTCCAAGCAAATAAAATGTTTAAAACAATCATTAGCCATGAGGAAAATGCAAATCAAACCCACAATGAGATACCACTTCACACCCACAAGGATGACTAGAATAAAAGAGACAAGATAATAACAAGTGTTGACAAGGATGTGGAAACACTGTAACCCTTATACACTGCTGGTGGGATTGCAAAATGTGCAGCCACTTTGGAAAAATCTGGCAGTTCTTAAAAAGGCCAAACATATAATTAGCATATGACCTAGCAATTCCACTCCTAGATATATATTCTCAGGAGAAATGCAAATATATGTCCACACAAAATCTTATCATGATAGCTCATAGCAGCATTATTTTTAATAGCCAAAAAATGCAAGCAACTCAGCCAGGACGCTGGGATACTTATGGAGAGGTGTTGATAAATCCGAAAAAACAAATGATGCAATCTTTTGGGAACAGAGGGAGCCATGAGAATTAAGATGACCTATCCAGAGTTTGCTGAAAGACAGAACAAATGTCTCCTGCCTTTTAGGGGAAGGAAGGCCTGCAACTCTTAATGGAAACTGATGCAAGATGTAACTGGGTCACCAATGTGGAGGCCTGGATGCCAGAGGGGTTTGGATGCAGAAAAACTTGAACAGCAGTGAGTCAGGGAAGCCTCAGAGAAGAAAGCAACAAAGGACTCCATGAAAGCAGCAAAGGAGATGGAGTTAAGGCTCCTAGGAAAATGTGGTAGGGACTAGAACCACTAATCTCTTAAAATAATTCCATCCAGGTTGATAACCCATACAGTTCATGCAACTATTTCCACTGAAATTTAAGTTTCCAATTTTCCCATATTTTAGATAATGATGCAATAGACTTGTTCATATGTACAGATTTTTCTGTATTTAAACTGATTACTGAGCCCAGATTCTCTGAAATGAAGTTACAAAGTGATGTTGCTTTCCAAAAGAGTCATTCTAATATATACTACTATCATCAATATAGGGTGAGTCTTTATTTCAAGGCAGCCTTATTACCATTTTTTTCTTCTTATAAATGCTTTAGAAGATGAATAGCAACAAATTAACTCTAGAAGACATTAAATGGAAACATTCTGTATTCAAAAGAAAGGGGAGATGCATCTGATTCAGAAAGAACAGAAGTGGAGTTATGAAACTTAAGAAACTTGATATATGTTCTCAAATACAAAGAAGCTCATTCAACCTCTTGAGATGGGTGCCATGGAATAATGCTCCACTTAGGAACCTGCAACTTAGAAAAATGAGGTGGAAGTTAGGGAGTTACTTGCTAGAGCAAAAGCACATCAACTCTAACCACCTCCAGCAGAGGGAAATAGAGCTTGATCAAAAAGCATCACTCTTAATTTATAAACAAACTAATTTAGGAACAAGTTTTTAGTACAGGAGTACCTCCAGTTCAAAACTAGGAATTCTCAAAGGAATTCCTTTACTGAATATATATGTATTAGTCTGTTTTTGTTGCTTATAACAAAATATCTGCAACTTGGTGATTTATAAAGAAAACAAAATTTATTGCTTAGTTTCTGAGCCTGGGAAGTCCAAAGTCCACCTGATGGTGGCAACAGTGAACCAGAGGTCTCACATTGCAAGATGGTGGAAGCAGAGAGAGCAGAGAGAGAGAGAGAAAACAGACTCTTCTCTTATCTTAAAGCCCTCAGAAACCTGCCCCTGACCACCATTTTTAGTCCATTCACTGTCCTACAATCCAATCACTTCTTCAAGGCTCCACCTTCCAATTACCATAATAGGATTTCCCACCCTCCTAACAGTCACAGTGGGGGCTAAGTTTCTAATACATAAAACTTGGAGTATGCAATTCAAGCCTCAATGCGTTTTGGAGGGACATAATTTAATCCACTACAATATATTATTGAGCCCCTGAATATCCAGGCACTAAGCTAGGCAGCTTAAGCTGAGGATTCAGTGATGAAATGAGACAGGCACAGGGTTGCCCTCCAAAAACACAGTGTAGTGAGACAGGGCAAATGCACAGTTTAAGCCTCCGAAGTACAGAAGCAGCCACTAAAAAGTCAGGCTTTAAAGATCACTTCTGGCTCAGTGGGCCAGAACGAGGTGGAGCTGTACTTATTAACCCCTTGACTTGGAGTGATTCAGTGTTCTCTTTCTGAATGACTAAAATGTCTTCCCATAAGGATTTCTCTTATGCTGTGACTGAAAATAAGCTGTTGTTTTTGGCTGGGATTAGCCATAGTTTTAGCTGCTTAACAAAGACTCATTTGCAGAGGATAATGACAGGAAGGTACAAATCTAATTTTTTTTTAAACAATTAGACTATTGGGTATATATTTAAAACAAGATATTAACAGATACAGTGTTTAATGTGTTTAAAAGGGATTTAGCAATATCACTAAGAATGGATTTGTCTTTCCTTCTAAAGTGGTGACTACTTTAAAAGTATGTTTTTCTACAATATCATAAAGTCACTGTGCATTTTGATTTTAGGGAAGGTGGCTACTACAGTGTTATTTTTCTTAAATGAGTAACAGATCTCATATTTGTACATTTAAAAATGAATAAGGACCACATGGAAAAAAATGTACCTTGACACTTTGCCTCCTACCTCACACATCATGCTCAAAAATCAATTCTGGAAGGATTGAGCATGATATGTGTAGAAGGGAACACAATAAGGCTTTAAGAAAAAAACCATGAGAACATCTTCATGACCTAGGAATAGGCAAACATTTCTTAAACAGAATACAAAAAGTGCTAACCATAAAAAAAAATAATAATAAAATTGAACTAAATTAAAATTAAATTAAAACTAATGCCCATTTATCAAAAAATACCAATAAATGAGCAAAATGGCAGCCCATAAAAAGAGAGAAGATATTTGTAATTCATATATCTAAATAGAATCCATAACCAGAATATACACAGAACTCCTACAAATAATAAAAAGATCACTCAATAGAAAAAATGCACAAAAACTTACTCTTCACAGAAGAAGATATTCAAATGGCTAACAAACTTATGACAAGAGCACAACATCATGAGCCACCAAGAGAAATGTAAAGCAAACCGTACTGTGATATGAGTACACACATACCAGAACAATTAAAATGGAGAAAAGTAAAGAATAGCAACAAGAGTTTGCACATACTGGTTGGTGATAGATATAAACTGGCACTACCACAAAAGGCATCTGGCAATATCTACTGCAGCTCAACATATGCGATCCAATGACCCAACAATTCCTCTACTAGATACAGAAATGTATAATTATGTTCACTAAAAGACAAGTAATAGAATGTTCATAGCAGACAACTGGTGGTAGCCAACTGTTTATATGGTGGATATACCTTAATTTAATTACCATTTCCTTACTGTAGGAAAGTTAGATGGCTTCCAATTTTTCTATATAATGAAAAATGTTGCAATAAACATCTTCCTAACACATCTGTCTTTTGAAGTATTTCCTTAGTAGTGATTCTTAACACATACTTCAAGGCTTTTACCTAAGTAAACTGTACCAACTAATACATCCTCCTCAATATTAAAAAAGTACCAGTTGCACCACACCCACCAACATAGCATATTGAAATTTTTGTATTTTTTACTAATCCAAAAGTCAGGGAGTAAGTGTACTTAGTTTTAAAATTTTGCATTTCTTTGATTATAAGCTTAGTTGCTTCCTCCAATATCCTCTTTCTGAACTGCAGCTTGGACAAAAGAGCACATACATTTTTTATCACTATCCACGATGGTGACCGTGAAGGTTAATTCTAGGTGTCAACTTAATTAGATTAAGGAATGCCAAGAAACCTGGTAAAGCTATCTTTTTAGGTGTGTCCATGAAGGTGTTTCCAGAAGAGATTAGCATGAGAGGCTGAGTGGACTGGGTGGGAAAGATCTGTCCTCAGTATGGGCAGGAACCACCCAATCACCTAGAGAACAAAAAGTGGAGGAAAAAGGTGAATCACTCTATCTGTAAGAGCTGGGATACACTGTGCTCTCCTGTCCATGGACATCAGAGCTCGAGACTCTTCAGCTTTTGGATTCCAGGAGTTATACCAAGGGCAACATCAGCTTCCCTGGTTTTAAGGCCTTTGGACTTCAACTGAGCCATGCTACTGGCATCCAATTTACAGATGGCCTGTTGTGGGACTTCTCTTCACAGTGGCATGAGCTAATTCCAATAATGAATCCCCTCTCACATATTTATGTACTTACCCTATTGATTCTCTCTCTGGAGAACCCTGACTAATACAGTGGCCAAAAGGTCTTCATAGAAAAATTTATAGTGTTATGATGGACCAAAATATTCTTGAAGTTACACCAGTCTTCTCTATCAAATTTTTCTGAGTGGACTTTCTTATGAAACTTCTACTTTAGTTGAGGACTTTAAGAGTTATCTTCTTGAAAACCAGCGAACTTCTGTATAGAAGACAGCTTCATATTTTGTCTGTATTTCTTAATAAAACTTCTTGAAAAGGTGGTGATTCAAGGTCCTGGCTCATATTAGGTTGACAGCTTCTTTCAGGATAGCTGGCAGTTTCTCATGCCAAGTATGCTAATGTAAAAAGCAATGAGTCATAACAATATGTAGACTTCAGCAAAACAGCAAAACCAGATGTGCTGCCAAGCATCACAGGTAAGACATACATAGCATACCAAGAAGTTTCTTTCATAGCTTTTCTGGAAAAATAAACTTCACCATTTAGATATCAAAGCCTTTTAATATTTCCTAAAAATGTTCACAAATAGGAATTCTTGGATAGGGTCAGCATTACAAAGCTGAGTAAGTTTTATCCAGCTAAATGGTGATAGGAAATGGAACAGTTGTCAGTTCCTCAATGATGTGCCTAAGAACATTAGAGAAAACATTTTGAAGTGATGACCTCATTTACAGAGCCAAACCTTCAATATTTCTTCTCTGTTCTAAGCCACAAATCAACTTGACCACTCCAGGGCACAAAGGTTCACCAAGGTCGTTAGATTATGGACTCTGTACTTTGAAATCCAAAAATATTATATGAAGCTTCTGCATTAGGGGCAAATCCAGTATATGTTCAAGTTCCCATTAAGTGTTCGCATGAAAAACACCCATTGCTATCAGGGTATTTTCATGATGAACAGATATGGAACAACTGCAGCCTTCCTGACTTCATGTTTTCATAGACTAGGATCTTGTCTCACATGACACTCTGTGGCTCTCATGTCAATATACAAGACACCTTTATTCATTAAGATTAGACATAATTTCTTTAATTCTTGCCTATGGGAAACTACTGTAAATGAAAAATGTTAACAATGAGGATCACACTGTAATACATTTATTTCTTTCAAATAAACAATACTTAATACTTTATTTTACTTATTTATTTATTTTTTGACCAGTAAGGGGATCGCAACCCTCGGCACGGTGTGGTATGCACCACGCTCAGAAAGGGAGCGCACCAGCCATCTCTATATAGGATCCGAACCTGTGGCCTCGGCACTACCAGCACTGCACTCTCCCAAGTGAGCCACAGGGCCAGCCCAATACTTAATACTTTAATCTTATGTAAAAGAATTATTTTTACAAAGATAACTTTAGAGGAAACTCAAAGAACAAAAATTATTTTGTTTTTACTAGGTTCACAGATCCCTAAAGCATATCAATATACTTCATGGGGTCTAATAATCACTTCCATGGTAAAGGTGAATGAAAAGCCCATTATGGGGCAGACAAAGATGATCAAGATGTCTTGTGAAATCAGAAAATACTGAAAAAAAGAAAAAAGAAAATGCACTGGTAAATGAGAGCACTGACTACAGGGAAGAATTTTATGAGTGCAGGACCCCAACTAGGGCGATTTTGGAAAGAAAACTCTCCTAAGGGAAGTGGTTTAAAAGTAACAGAAACATACTTTGGAAAACTGCAAGGTAAAAAACAAGAGGGATAAATTTAGAATCCTCAAAGACCAAAAAAACAAAACAACCCACAACCCCTCCCTAACTACAACTTCTTTTCGAATAAATAAATTTATTTTTACTGCAGTGAGAGGATAGTCATAAATTATAAAACTTGCAAATCACTTCAACTGCCAGCTCTGTCCACAGAAATACAGAAGTACAGTCTTAATCTACTTTAAAAAATACAGTATAAAAAGAAAACAACGAAAAAAAATGAGAATCCCAATAATTCAGTTTATGAAAACAACTCTCCTCCCACAGTGAAAACAATGGCAAAGTGGAAGGAAACTATAACAACAGTCCACACTTAATTAAATGCCCTCAAACACACGTTTGGATATGATAAAACACCTTGAAACAGAACTTCAAAAATTAAGAACAACAATGCACAAAAGGCAGAAAGAAATGAGAGTTGGCTGACCTCAAGAAAGAATTATAAGAAAGACAAAATCATATCAAAAACTAATGAAGACCACATTATAACCTTCACAATAAATGACAGATTCTAATGAAGACATAATAAGGAATGTTGAAAAGAAAATAAAAAATAGAATGAAAAGGAAACATAAAAAGTAAAAAGTATCAGTGAGAATGTGGTTGAAATGAAAGTGGCAAAGATCCAATTTATGTATACTTGAAGTGTCTGAAAAAGATACACAAAAATGGAAAAGAAATATTAAAACTAAAAAGAAAACAAATGGGATTACTTCAAACTAAAAAGCTTCTGCACAGCAAAGAAAATAAAAAATGAAAAGACAACCTATAGAATGAAAGAAAATAATCTGCTAATCATACATTAGTTAAGGGGTTAATATCTAAATATATAAGGAATTCAACAACATAACATCAAGAAAACAAATACCTAAGTTTAAAAATGGGGAAAAGACCTAAATAGACATTTCTCAAAAGAAGACATACAAATGGCCTACAGGTATATGAAAAAATGTTCAATATCACTAAATATAAGGGAAATGCAAATTAAAACCATAATGACATATCACCTCACACCTGTCTGAATGGATATTACCAAAAGACAGAAGATAACAAATGTTGGCAAGGATGTGGAGAAAAAGGAACCCTCGTACACTGTTGGTAGGAATGTAAATTAGTACAGCCATTATGAAAAACAGTATGGAGGGTGATCAAAAAATTAAAAATAGGCTGGCTGGTTAGCTCAGTTGGTTAGAGTGTGGTATTATAACACCAAGGTCAAGGGTTCAGATCCCTTTGCTGGGCAGCCACCAAAAAAAATTTTTTTAAATAGAACTACTATATGACCCACTACTGGATATGTACCCTAAGGAAAAGAAATCAGTGTGCTGAAGAGTTATCTGCACTTCCATATACACTGCAGCATGGAGACTACACTACGGGGTCAACCTAGAACTCAAGCTAAGACACCCCATTCGGTGGTCAATATAAAACACATCTACAGGAAGAAGTTTCTCTCCTAGAAGCTCACTTCAGAGTAATTGAAGTAACAGAACTAGTAGAGTCAAGACACTCACCTCACCTGTAAAGACACACACAGACTAAGAGAGAAGGGATGGAAAAAGATATACCACACAAATGGAAACCAAAAACAAGCAAGAGTAGCTATTCTTATGTTGGTTAAAACAGACTTTGAACCGAAAACTATAAAAGAGAGAAAGAAGGTCATTATATAACAATAAAAGGATCCAGCAAGATGTAACAATCATAAATATATATGCACAAACACCACAGTACCCAGATATATACAGAAAATACTATTAGACCTCTGGAAAAAGACAGACTCCAATATAATAATAGCTGGACCTGAACGCCCCTCTCTCAGCATTGGACAGATCATATAGGCAACTAATCAACACAGAAACACAGGATTTAAACTACGCTTTAGACCAACTGGACCTAGCAGATATCTATAGAACATTCCATCCAACAACTACAGAATATACATTCTTCTCATCAGCACACAGAACATTCTCCAAGACAGACAACATGTTAGGCCACAAATCAAGTCTCAGCAAATTTTTAAAAATTGAAATCATTTTGAGTATATTTTTGGACCAGAACAAATTAAAATTAGGAATCAACTACAAATGAAATGCTGGAAACCATACAAACACATGGAAATTAAACAACATGCTCCTGAACAACCTATGCGTCCAAGAAGAAATGAAACAGGAAATGAAAAAAAATTTTTAAAGCTAATGAAAATAAAGACACATCATACCAAAACCTGTGGAATACTGCAAAAGCAGTACCAAGAGAGAAGTTTATTGCAATAAATCCTTATGTCAAAAGAATAGAAAGATTTCAAATAAACAACCTAATGCTTCACCACAAAGTAGAAAAATAAGAATAATCCAACCCCAGAATTAGTAGATGGAAAGAAAGAATTAAGATCAGAGCCAAACTAAAGGAAATAGAGACCCCCAAAAATGATATAAAAGATCAATGAAACACAAAGGTTTTTTTGAGAAGATAAACAAAATAGACAAACTATTAGCTACGATAACTAAAAAAAGAGAAGTCACAAATAACAAAAATCAGAAATGAAAAAGGAGACATTATATCTCATACCACAAAAATACAAAGTATCATTGGAGACTATTATAAACAACTATATGCCAACAAATTTGAAAACCTGGAGGAAATGGATAAATTATTGGACACATACAAACCACCAAGACTGAACTAAGAAGAAATAAAAAACCTAAACAGACCAAAAACAAGCAATGAGATTGCTGAAGTAATCAGCAGTCTTCCAACAAAGAAAAGCCCAGGACTAGATGGCTTTACTACTAAATTCTATCAAATCTTTAAAGAGGAATACCAATTCTCTTCAAACTATTCCAAAAAATTTAAACAGAGGCCATTCTTTCAAACTGATTCTATGAGACCAGCATCACACTGATACCAAAACCAGATAGAGATACAACAAAAAGAGAAAACTACGAACCAATCTCTCTGATGAACACAGACACAAAAATCCTCAACAAAATATTAGCAAACAGAATACAGCAATACATCAACAAAATTATATACAATGACCAAGTGGGATTTATCCCGGGGATGCAAGGATGGTTCAACATACAAGTCAATAAATGGGATACAACGCATCAACAAAATCAAGGACAAAAACAATATGATTATCTCAATAGATGCAGAAAAAGCATTTCACAAAATCTCTTCACAAAAACAACTCTCAGCAAATTAAGTATAAAAGGAAAGTATCTCAACATAGTAACAGCCATATACAACAAATCCACTGCCAATATCATCCTGAAAGAACAGGTATAAGTCAAGGATGCCTACTCTCACTATGTCTATTTAACACAGTACTGGAAGTACTAGCCAGAGCAATCAGGCAAGAGAAAGAATGCTTTAGAGCATTTGGATTGAAGAAGAAAAAGTCAAATTGTCCCTATTTGCAGAAGACCTGATCCTATATAAAGAGAAACCTAAAGCCTCTATAAAAAAATCTCTGACAGCTGATAAACAATTTCAGTAAAGTTGCAGGACACAAAATCAACACACAAAAATCAGTAGCATTTGTATACTCCAATAATGAACTAGCAGAAATCAAGAAAGAAAGCCTATTTACAAAAGTGAGCAAAAAAATAAAATACCTGGAATTAAATTTAACCAAGGAAGTGAAAGATCTTTGCACTGAGAACTACAAATCACTGTGAAAGAAACTAAAGAGGACACAAAAAGATGGAAGGACATTCCATGCTCTTGGACTGTCAACATTGTGAAAATGTTCATACTACCCAAAGTGATCTATAGATTCAATGCAATCCCCATCAAAATACCAATGACATTCTTCACAGAAACAGAAAAAACAACGCCAATATCCACAGGGAATAACTCCGAATAGCCAAAGCAATCTTGAGCAAAAAAAAACAAAAAAACAAAAAACACAGCTGAAGGTATAACACTTCCTGACTTCAAATTATATTACAAAGCTGTACTACCAAAACAGCATGGAACTGGCATAAAAGTAGACACTCAGACCAATGGGACAGAATAGAGAACCCAGAAATCAACCCAAATACTTACAGCCAACTGATCTCTGACAAAGGCAACATGAACATACACTGGGGAAAAGACTGCCTTTTCAATATGTTGTGCTGGGAAAATTGGACATCCATACGTAGAAGAATGAAACTAGACCTGTATCTCTCACCATATACCAAAATCAACTCAGAATGGATTAAAGACTTAAACATAAGACCTGAAACTATAAAACTTATAAAAGGAAACATAGGGGAAACACTTCAGGAAGTAGGACTGGGTAAAGACTTTATGAGTAAAACTCCAAAAGAAAAAGTAAACAAAGGGGATTATATCAAACTAAAAAGCTTCTGCACAGCAAAAGAAACAATTAACAAACTGAAAAGACAATCTATAGAACAGGAGACAATATTTGCAAACTATGCATCTGAGGTGGGATTAATATCTAGAATATGCAAAGAACTCAAACAATTTAATAGTTAAAAAACAAATAACCCAATGAAAAAATGGGGAAGAGGGCTCAATAGGCATTTCTCAAAGAAGACAGACAAATGGCCAATAGGCCATCAAAGAAGTGCTCAACTTCACTAGGCATCAGGGAAATGCAAATGAAAACCACACTGAGATATCACCTACCCCAGTTAGACTGGCCATTATCAAAAAAACAGAATAACAAATGCTGAAAAGGATGTGGAAAAAGGGGAACCCTCTTACACTGCTGGTGGGACTGTAAATTAGTGCAGTGATTATGGAAAATAGTATGGAGGTTCCTCAAAAAACTACAGACAGAACTGCCATACAATCCAGAAATCCCAATGCTGGGTATATACCCAAAGGAATGGATATCATCATAGCTCTATTTACAATAGCCAAGAGTTGGAACCAAACTAAATGTCCATTGATGGATGACTGGATAAGGAAAATGTGGTATATATACACAATGGAATACTACTCTGCCATAAAAAAGAATGAAATTCTGCCATTTGCAGCAACATGGATGAACTTAGAGAAAATTAAGTGAAATAAGCTGGCCATAGAAAGAGAAATCCGGCATGTCCTCATTCATAAGAGATAAAAAAGAAACAAATAAAAAGAGAAAGAAAGATAAACAATTATAATAATTCTTTGAAGTTTCAAAAGGAGAGAACAGAATTGAGGCCACCAGAGATGGGAAAGGGGAAGGGTGAGTGAGGGTTAGTGAAAAATCAGTACAGCCACAAAAAATGATTACATTGTGTAATATTAAACATACTAATTATCCTGATTTGAGCATCATATAATGCACACAGATATCAATATTCATGCTATATCCCACAGATATGTACAATCAATTATGTTTCAATACAAAAAAAAGTAAAGAAAATATGGTATATGCACACAATGAGATACTATTCAGACTTAAGAAAGAAGGAAATACTGCCATTTGTGATAACGTGAATAAAACTGAAAGACATCATATTAAGTGAAATAAGCCAGGCAAAGAAAGACAAACACCATATGATCTTACCTATATATATAGAATCTAAAAGAGACAAACTTATAGAAGTAGAGAGTAGAATGGTGGTTACCAGGGACTGGAGCAGGGAGGGAAGGGTGAGTTGGGAAGATGCTGGTCAAAGGAAACAAATATTTCAGTTAGACAGGATGAATAAGTTCAAGAGATCCACTGTACAACATGGTGACTATAGATAATAATAATATATTGTATACTTGCAAATTGCTAAGAAAATAGATTTTAAGTGTCCAGAAAAAAAATAAGTGTTAATACATTTGTTGATTAACTTGATTTAGTCACTCCATAATGTATACATATTCCAAAATACAATGCCATATATCATAAATGTAATTTTTGTCATTTTAAATAATTAAAAACAAAATATTTAAACTATAATCCAAGCAAACTTTCTAGAAATAAAGGAAGAGCTGAATCTACATACTGAAGGAGCCCAGTGAAAACTAACCTGCAATGATCAACTTTAATACATATCATCGTAAAATGATTAGACTTTAGAGGCACAGGAAAAAAAATCTTCACAGTAAGAATACAAAGATCAAAATTCTTAAAAGGGCAAGAGAATTCAATTGGCATTGGACTTCTCAAAAAACAATATTAAGCAAGGAAATAATAGAAAAATATTCTCTAAAAACTCAAAGAAAGAACATGTGAATCAAGGATTTATATATAATTAAGCTGCCCCCTCAAATCACAAGTTCGTAAAAAATAAAAAAACATAAGCCATTTTAACCATGAAAGAAAAATCCCTTCTTAAGGAATCAACCTATTCAAAGATGAACTTCATCCAATCAATACATGACTGGAAGAATTTGAACAAAAAGATTGATAATGAGTCTTATTATTATCTTACTGTACTTGTATTTAACTGTAGACCTAGAAAAGTTGGCCATGAGGTTGAACAATAATAAGATGTCATATGATATATGCTATATGTTATGAATTTATATTCTAACAGAGAAAATAGGGAAGAGAAGAGAGAGGAAAGTAGAATAGTTTATTAAATACGATATAGGCAACAGGTAGGAGATAAAAGACACCATTCAAAATGGACAAATGAGATAGAAAAAGATTAAGACAAAAAGGACTACAGGCACTTAATGCATAAACTGAAAGGTAGCACCAAGAATAATACTACAGGGCTGGCTGGTTAGCTCAGCTGGTTAGAGTGTACTGCCGATAACAACAAGGTCAGGGTTTGGATCCCTGTACTGGCCAGCCATAAAACATAATAACAATAATGATAACAACATTATAAACCTTACTAAACACCAAAAGAAGTTTAAGAAGATAGAAGGGAAAAAAAAGTAGAGAAATAAACAAAGCAAATATAACATAATACATACAATAAATTAAAATAATATGCAAGAGGTAAGACAAAACATATGAGTTTTATAAATAAATGCTAATGGGTTTAACCCAGCTATTAAAAAAAATTTTCCATTTGGCTCACAAAGACAGACCCAAGAAACACACCTATAACAAAATGACTCAGAAAGGCTAAAAATAAAGGAATGGGCACACACAAAATAAAGACAGGTACACCAGGAAAATGAAAACAATAAAAAATGAGGAGAGGGATGTGTGTGTGTGTGTGTGTGTGTGTGTATGTGTATGTGAAATACTAATGTCAAAAAAAGGAGAATTCAAATTAAAAAGTACTAAACATGACAAAAGTACTAAATATGACTTTTATTGCCAGAAGTCACAGTTTAAAATGAAGATATTACAGTTATGAATATCTATGCAACAACATAGCAACTATCTTTATAAAACAATCCTAAGAGGTACAGCAAGGAAACTAAGAAACAAACTAGGAGTTTCAGTAGGAGATCAAGTAGATAAAATAAGGATATATTAGACCTAAACAGAAAAAGAAATGACACAGATATTTTGGATCCATATCAAACTTTACTTCTTGACGATAGAGAATAAATATTTTCAAGCATACATGGGAGATTAAAAAAAAAACGAAAAAACGTAATCATTTATTGGGTTATAAAGAAAGCACCAGCAACTTCCATGAAGGAGAAATATTAGTGTTCTCTGACCACAATGGAATAAAATTCAAAACTATTAACAATAACAAAGTAAGGTCCTTCCAACTGTAAATAAACCTATTAAGCAATACTAGGGAAATCAAAAGGGAAATACAATCCAGAATTATAGAATTTATTAAAAAATGATACATTGAGCTGGAGCGGCCGTGCCAGGAGACAGCGTGACCCTGAGAAGTGTGCGCTGTGATACCAGAGTACTATTTGCATTTCCAAGAGCAACAAAAAACGAATAAATCTTTGAACAACTAACCTACAGCAACAAACAAGCAACAACAGGTTCGAGGTTTTAGGGCCGTCACAAAAGAAGACTCCTGAGAGCGCCCAAGCCGTGCTGCGGGTTCGAGCGAGCAGCCCGAGGCAACAAAGGCCAAGTAAGCCAGCAGAGATGACACAGAAACGAAGTGGAAGGCGCCGGACCGGCCCAACTCTACGAGCTCTGTGAGTCACCCCCAGTCCAGCCCCACTTGCGGGGCAGAAGCCCGACTGGTCCCCGCCCGCCTGGCTCCCGCCTACCACACCAGGCTAGGCGCCTGCAACAGAGCTGCCTCCATTTTCTCGGGTGGGGGCAGAGACGACCGGCTCAGATCAGGCAGGCCAGCCATCTTTGCTTGGCGAGGCTCCTCACTAAGACGTGCCACATGCGTACCTCGATGCGGGGCCCCCCGGGGCCTGTGGACCGGCCTACAATCCCACTCTCCCCGGGGATCTCTGATGGGGCTGGTAGCGTGGGGAGCCCTGGGACAGCGTCGGGAGGGCAGGGAAGAGGAGCCCGCCCAGATCGTCTCTCCACCACACCCTGGGCTTCGGCCCCAGGTAAACTCCCTATTTCTGGGAGGCAGATACCATCTCTGTGGGCCTCAGTTTGGAAGAACCCCTAACTGATTTCTGGTTGGGAGAGGGGAGCCCGGAGCGCTCTGGAACTACATTGAAGCTGCTGGAGAGCTCTCCCGGAGGGCGCCCGGGTCGACCCGTGCTGGGGGGAGTCAAAGAGGAACTGTGTGCTGTGGGACCCTCCCCCGAGGAGCTCACACCATGCAGTTGGAGAGTCTAGACACCTGAAACTCTTCCTGGGCAGGGCGGGTCAGGGCACAGCTTTTATGTCTCAGCTGAAAGACGAGGTTTGCAGAAGACACGCTTCAGCCCTGTTCTGAGCACACAGAGTGGGGAGAGGTCCGGCAAAAGGAGGTGGAGTCTCGGAAATAAATAAATAAATAAAATAATTACACACCCTGCGGGACCCCTTTGCAAGCCTCAACAGCCCCACCTAGTGCACACAGAGTGGGAAAACGCCCCGATAGCGAGGTGCAGAACACACATACCTTACGGGACCAGCAGGGCGGTATCCAGCAACTTAGTAGAATTCAAACTGACCAGAGAGGAGACTTCCCGCAGAGGTCCAAGACCCAAGTAAAACTCCCTGCCAAAATGAACGAACACCCAAAAAGAGATACTAGAAATGCAAAAAACCAAGAAAGTACACCCCCAAAAGTTAATAAATCTCAAACTCTAGATCCTATAGAAAAAGAAGCCCTTGAAATGAAT
>NW_007733841.1:0-24073 GCF_000696425.1 Galeopterus variegatus
ACGGGCCATAATAATCATATACAGTGTATATTGACAAAATAAAAAAAAAAAAAAAAGAAAGGAAATCCGGATGTCAAAGAGACATCTGCATCCCCATGTTTATTGCACCATTATGCACAGTAGCCAAGATTAGAAACAATGTATATGTTCTGTTGATGGAAGACTAAATAAAAAAAAAAGTGATACACACGTACACACACACACACACACACACACACAAACAGAATGGAATGCTATTCAGTCATTAAAAAGAAGGAAATTCTGTCATTTGTAACAACATGGATGAACCTGGAGGACTTTATGCTAAGCGAAACAGGCCAGGCCAGAAAAACAAATACTGCCAGATCTCACTTACATGTGGAATCTGAAGAAGTTGAACTCATACAAGCAGAAAATGGAATGGTGGTCGCCAGAGGCTTGGGAGTGGGGGAAATGGAGATATGTTTGTCAAAGGGTACAAACCTTCAGTTATGGAGGGTGAATAACATCGAGAGATAAATGTACAGTATGGTGACTATTGTCAATAATATTGTATTGGATACTTGAAATATGGTAAGAGAATAGATCTTAAATGTTCTCACCTCAAAGTAACTATGTGAGGTACTGGATGTGTTAATGGGCTTGATTGTGTCCTTTCACTCTGTATATGTATGTCATATATCATAAATGTTGTACTCCTCAAATATATATATTTTTTCTCAATTATACCTCAGTAAATCTGGGAAAAAAGAGAAAAAATACCTTTTGAAAAAAACTATCAGCTTAACTGACTATTCTGTGTGCCCAGCAGCACTATTTGAAGAAAAGCTGTGTCAGAAGTTTATGAATTGTCGATTTATTTTATTTTTGCAAATTACCAGCTGAATTTTGAGTTAAATACACCCATTGCATCAGGCACTTTCCATTTTGAACTATTTCCAGTGCATTCTTAGTTTAATATGGTTCTTTTAAGGCAGGATGTAATCGTTCTGAACTGTCACTAGATGTCTGTTTTTATTAACTCTAGTTTGTCCCAAGTAGAAAAGATATATCAATGCTATGTTTGTTTCTTTGGTTTGGTTTTGGTTTTGGTTAAGGAGAATTAAGGTATTATACAAGTCTGTAAATAACTTTACTTGTAGTGATCAAATTATCCACATCGTTATAAACTCTGGGCCATAGCGTCATCTGAATAGACTGACACTTATCTAGGCTGTAAAGGGGAGTCAGCACTTTACCTCTGCTTGCGTTAGTTCCCCCAGAGATAAGCCTGCTCCGTTCACCACCTGAAATCTCAGTCCGGTCCTACTTCCCAATCTATAAACTAGTCACACAGTATTTACCGTTTTATGTTCTGATTTTGGGGGACATTTCTCTTTGTAATGGCAGCCTTACTAACTTGCTATTCCAAATGCATTTGTACAGCTCCCTCACATGCACACTTAATAGATGCTGCCGGATATACCAGCTAGTTAGCTCTGGCTTCTAGGGCTACTCAGTGTGGTAAATTAGGCCACCTGAATAAGAAAGTTCATCCGCAGATACTATTTCTTGTTTTGGTAGGAACTTGGAAGGGAAGCAGTAAGAATGAAGAAATGAATGAATGAGACTTCATCTGTTATTAATATGGTTGTTTCCACTATAAAAATAGGGGCTGGATGAAATCTCTAAGGTTACATCAAGCTCCTGTGAGAGATGTCTGGAGAAAAATATTTCACTCTTTCACAGGACCTCCAACTCTAATACTGTTTCTTAGACTTTTCACCGAAAGGTTGGGGACATTTTATAGCTGACCATAAAATCATGACAACTTGGGCTAACGTGAGTGCCGTAAGATGAGGGTTCTTTAAAAAGTTCACGAAATGACCTGTATTATCTTTTATTTCCATTTTTCCACACACTTTTTGAAGTACCCTTGTATTTATGGGGCAGCATGCCAACTCTCTGGGTACTTACATTCTCATGAGCTTATGAGTGAGTAGGCCATAGTAATCCTTCTCACAAGGAGGAGGACAAGTTGTAAAGACATGCCCACTGGGAGCCAGCATGACTGACTCCATTTCAAGTGCAGTGGATGATATCCTGAGGTACAAGGAAAAGCCACATGTTGTGGTGGGAAAAGCATGAGTTTTGGAGACCTACAGAAAAGAGTTTGAATCTTATCTCCATCTATTTATATCAGAGGGATTTTGTGTGAGTTATTTCATTTCTATTAGCCTCAGTTTTCTCACATGTTAAATAGGACTAGTAATGCTATTACCTATCAGGGTACATATTCAGCAGTGATCCTTTTTTATGCTAAAGACATTTGTCACTAATAGACAGCCAAAGATTTGGTCAGAAAGAGGGAAAAATGCCCACATGTTTTTCTTAGTTCTCTCTTTTGGGGTTGTAAGAATCGTTTTGTACATTAGTGCTGCCTCCAGGTTTTTTAATAATTCTTTTTGCCCTTAGCCTAGAGCTGTCAGTTTTAGGAGTATAAGGTATTAGCAGGTCTTTGTCTGCCCCCCTAGGGCCTTATTCCTTTATTTGTTTCTTTTTCTTTTTTTTAAATTATTGAAACATAATTGATGATACGTTTTTCTGAGGTAAGGAGTTGAATATCAATACTTGTGTACAAGATGTAATGTTCAAATCAGGATAATTACTGTATTTGTCATACAAAATCTGATCATTCTTTCTGTGCATTAACCAGTTTCTCACTAACCTCTTCCTCTTCCCCCATCCCACCTCTAGTAACTACAGTTCTGTTCTCTCCCTTTGAAGGTTCAACTATTATTTTGATCCCTTCCTTCCTTCCTTCCTTCCTTCCTTCCTTCCTTCCTTCCTTCCTTCCTTCCTTCCTTCCTTCCTTCCTTCCTTCCTTCCTTCCTTCCTTAGCACACACTTGTGAGTGAGGACATGCAGTATTTCTCTTTCTGTGCTTGGCTTAATTCAGTTATAATTTTCTCCAAGCTCATCCACGTTGCTGCAAATGCAGAATTTCATTCTTTTTTTATGGCTCAGTAGTATTCCATTGTGTATGTATACCACATTTTCCTTATCCAGTCATCTGACAATGGACATTTAGGTTGGTTACAACCCTTGGCTATTGTAAACAGAGCTGTGATAAACATGAGGGGTGCAATTATCCTTTGACATGATGATTTCTATTCCTTTGTGTACATATCCAGCAGCAAGATTGCTGGATCATATGGTAGTTCTATCTGTAGTTGTTTGAGAAACCTCCATAGAGTTTTCCATGATGAAAACAACCACAATAGTCCCACCAACCATGTAGTTCTCCTTTCTCCATATCCTCACCAGTATTTGTTGTTTTCTGTCTGTTTGATCATAAGCAGTCTAACTGGGGTGAGATGATATCTCAATGTCGTTTTGATTTGCATTTCACTGATGTTTAGTGATGTTGAGCAGTTTTTCATGTGTCTGTTGACCATTCGTATGTCTTCCTTTGCAAAATGTCTATTCAGCTCCTTGGCCCATTTCTTAATTGGATTATTTGGTTTTTTGTTTTGTTTGTCTTTTTTTTTTTTTTTTTTTTACTGAAAGATGTTTGAGTTCCTTGTATAATCTGGATATTAATTCCTTATCAGATGTATACATTGCAAACATTTTCTCCTGTTCTCTAGGTTGTCTTTTCACTCTGTTGATTGTTTCTTTTGCTGTGCAGTAGCTTTTTAGTTTGTTATAATCCCATTTGTTTATTTTTTCTTTTGCTTTTTGCTCTTTTGAGGTCTTATTCATGAAGTCTTTGCCCAGTTCTACATCCTGAAGTGTTCCCCCTGTTTTTTCTTTTAGGAGTGTTATATATTTAGGTATTATATTTAAATTTTTAGTGTATTTTGAGTTGATTTTAGTATATGGCAAGATGTACGGGTCTAGTTTGTAGCTCTTAACCTTCTGAAATATGCCTTTCTGTGGTTAAGACAAGCAACATAATAAATCTCCCCTCCCTCCCAGCTTACTGTGACTTGGCTACAAAGTAAAATGGAAGACACAGTTAAGCATGTATACCATTTGACTATGAGTTGTACAGTATCTAAATTAATATTAGTAATAGTAACAATAATAATGACAGCTAACAGTTACTGAGCATTTACTATGTTCCAAGCTTTGTGCTCAGTACTTGACCTGCATAATTATTTAACCACTGCAACAGTCTGATGACACAGGTATTATTATTCTCCTCTAGTTAAATCAAAAATGTTAAGGCTCGGAGAGGTTAAGTAGCTCCCCAAAATTTACACAATTAGCAAAAGTAAGAATGAGAATTTGAGCCCAGATCTGTTTGACTCTATAGTCTGAGTCTCAAACACTAAGCTCTTTTAAAAGATGCCCAAATCCTGTGAGACTCAAATGAGACTGTAAATATGGGAGTGTTTTTAAAACCTAGAACTATCAAAATAGAATGGTTTACTTTTACCCAAATGATAACTGAGCCTATCGCTGTTTATCCAGATGCTTGGCAGCATGTAGACAAAGCCTGAGGCTATGGACCTTTTCCAAGTGGCAAAAGCTTAAATGTAATACAAGCTAATTAGTGGCATATTTTTATTTTCAAAGCAGTAGGCAAAACTTAGAGGTTCAGTTTCCTAATGGCGTACCCATCTCTGTTAAGTAATTGCACTTGTTCTACAATTTAGAGAGATTACATAATTTTGGACACTGGCAATTGTTCTCCAGGATTCAATTACTTTAACAAACATTTATTGAGCACCTTTACTCTGTGCTATGCATGTTATGGAACACCTCCTGTGTTCAGACTATTCTGAACATCTCTTGGACTTCAAAGATGGCAACTAATTTAGTTTGGTTTTTAAATATACTTATGGTCCAGAGAAAACACATCATTGGGTTGACCATTCAATTGTCCCTATCCTACAAGTATTAAATAGTTCTGAAATATTCTTCATATATTAGTGACATTTTCTACCTCACTTCTCAATATCCTGAATAACCAACTAAAACATGAAATTTGGAATACTGGAATAGGTCATTTAGATGAAAGAGTCCCAGCCCAAGCATAAAATTGGTTTTAGAAGAAGAAAAAAAAAACAATAAAACTAGGAAGGATTGTGAATTTAATCAGTATCAGAAGTTTGAATACCATCACTCCTAAACACAATTTCTAGAGAGGTCCCTCCCTGGATATTAATAGATTAAATAGATTTCTAGTAAACTGTTCTTGATAGTTCAACCTCTTCTTAATGTCTGGGAATTGGGAAAGGCATGTAATGCCTCAACTGTGGTATTTACAGTTCTATGTTTAGTACAGTCATGACTTTAGCACTCTTTCTGCATTTGAGAAATTGTGTGTGTGTTTGAGAACTAGGCTGTGCTCATCAAATGGTAGTTTATTAAAGCTATTATATAGCTCAGGAGTGTTGGAGTGTTAAATATATCGTAGGATGACCAACCATGCAAGTTTTCCTAGGACTGAGGAAGTTTATGAGAAGGGAAACTTCCAGTTTCAAAACCAGGACAGTCTGTAGAAAACCAGGGCAAGTTGATCACCCTGATTTTATTTTATTTTATTTTATTTCATTTCATTTTCATTACACTGGTTATTATCAAAAATACAGAGAATAACAAATGTTGGTGAGGATGCAGAGAGAGGGTCATGCTCCTACACTGTTGGTGGGACTATAAATTGGTGCAGCCATTATAGAGAATGGTATGGAGGTTCCTCAAACAACTACAGATAAATCTACCATATGATTCAGCAATCCCACTTCTAGGTATTGTATCTAAAGGAATTGAAATCATTTTGTTGAAGGGATAACTGCACTCCCATGTTCATCGCAGCTTTATTTACAAGAGCCAAGATATGGAAGCAACCGAAATGTCCATTGATGGATGTCTGGATAAGGAAAATGTGGTATACGTACACAACAGAATACTACTCTGCTATAAAAAGGGATGAAATAGTGCCATTCACAGTAACATGAATGCACTTAAAATTATATTAGGTGAAATAAGCCAGGTACAGAAAGAGAAATACCACGTGTCCTCACTCATAAGTGGGAGCTAAAAAAATAAAAGCAAATAAGTTAAAAAAAAGAAAGAATGAACCATACGCAATCACAATAATACATTGAAGGGTCACCCTAGTTTTAAAAGGTGTTCTCTTACACCCCTTTGCTTTGGATGGGGAACAGAGTAAAGGTGGAGGTTGGGCAGAAAAGCTACATTTTATTTTCAAAAGCAATTTTATAATTTGCTGAAATCCAGAGACAAATGTTGTAGGAAGACAAATTTCATGTAGAAATAAGAGAAGACTTTCAAATCCGGGTCAGGCAGCATCCAGTGAAATATTTACCCCAAGACAGAGTTTTAAAAATGGTCAAATATGGAGCCGAAGGGATTAAGCTATTGAAGCATCTGGTTTGAAGGTCAATTGAAGGCCAATTAATTGTAAGGTAATCAGGTTGGAATTATCAACAACAGGGAAGAGTAAGTAGTCCAGCGCAGAGGTAGTCAACAACAAGAGGGTGTTTGCAGCTTTTGTGTGTGTGGTGGTGGGTCTCTCTGTGGTACAGGAGTTGCCCTTAAAGATGAGTAGGTCTTACAGATTAAAGGCAGAGAGGCACTTGCTAGAACATCTACAGTTGATGGAAAGTTGGATTAAATGACCTCATGTTCCAATTCAATTTTAATAATCTTTGAAAATTTATACTCTGTTAAAAAATGTATGCTTACCATGCTTATATTATTAATCTCTGTCTCAATTTCTTCATTTGTAAACTAAGGATAATAAATCAAATTTCATTGGATTAACATGAAGATTAATTTTTTTTAAATGCAGCATCATGAAGCATTTAGCACAGTGTCTGGCACATAAAAGTTTCTCAATAAATAGTAGCTATTATCATTATGAAAATTCTTAAAGCATATTTTTCTAAATCTATTCTTTCTTGATAGAAAATTTTGTTGTCTTTTTTATAACTTGCAAATTGTGGAGCTAATTTGTTACACTGATGGCATGCTTCATAGTAAACATATTGCCAAATTATTGATGCTTGGTGCAAATATTTCAGTTCACTTATAATTGTTTTTTTGACATGACCTCAATAGCAATAACTTTTTCTCTTGTTTGTAATTTAAATTGTCACTAAATAAAGTTTGCATTGTATTTTTCATTGACTTGCATGGCATTCTCGCTTATACTCAGATTTATTAGAGCAAATCTCTTTGAATCCTTTGGGGTATAACACTGAATCATATTAATGAAATAAACCCAGCTCATTGAACTTAAATCAGATGCTATACAATGATAAATCATGACATATTACCACCTCTAGGTTTTGTTATTTACAATTTATAGTAACTGTTATTTGGAATTTATTTTACTAATTTAAAAGAATGCAATGTTTTGTAAGGAAGTGGAATGCAATAGAAGGAGATGGAATAGAATGGCAGTTAAATGCATGGGTCTTTAAGGTTAGGTAGATTGGTTTAAATCTTGCTTCTAATGTTCAGGAACTCTTGGGCAAGTTATATATCGTAATTTACCTAAACCTCAATTTTGTCATTTCTAAAAAAGAAAAAAAATGTCTACCTCATAATATTGTCAGTGAAGATTAAATTAAATGAAATGAGTCATAGGGAGCATTTAGCACATAGCTAAATTACAAAACTATCAAAGATAAATAAATGTAGCTGGTGCTTAATAAATGTAAGCTTTTTCTGCTATTACTCTTACTATTGTTAGTTATTTGAACATCATAAAACTATGTTTTAAAGTCCTCATTTAGATGAAAGATGTGAGTTATATTCTTTCTATTTGAATCTGATATTTTGTCTGAAGTATGATTCATACTTCTATTTTGCATATTAATTTACACCTTGTATAGTCTAGTATATTGATCATTTACAAAGAGGTACCTGCTCTCCTATGTTCATTGCAGCTCTGTTCACAATAGGCAAGATATGGAACCAACCTAAATGTCCGTTGATGGATGATTGGATATATACACCATGGAATACTACCCTGCCGTAAAAAAGAATGAAATTCTCCCATTTGCAACAACATGGATGAGCTTGGAGAAACTTATGTTGAGTGAAATAAGCAAAGCATAGAGAGATAGATACCATATGTACTCACTCATAAGTGGGAGCTAAGAGAGAAAGAAGGAAGGACAAAAAGACCACAGTGGTGCGTTGGCCTTTCAGAGGGAGAGAACATACCTAGGGATACAAAGTGGAGTGGGGAAAGGGGGATGGGGAAGGAGGTCGGATTAATTTGAGATAATAGATCTGGCTATCTCGTTCTGAGCATAAGTGGTGACAATTTGCTTTGTACCCCATGAATATTCATAACCAATAAATAGAACTACTTGGGAATAAAAAAATGGAAGGGGTCATATTAAAAATATTTTACACATTATACTGCATGGGCACCAACAATTCAAAACATGAAACTTACCAATCAGAATAGACACTGGCCCTAACCAGCCATAAGGTCTTACGAGTACATACTGGCTGAATATCAGCCTGTCTTTGGCATATGGCTAAAGGTGTGGTGAAAATTTATGAGTATTTGAAAGTCGAAAGTTGGCAGTATGATCAGGCAAAGGCAGATTTGACTATGGGCAAATTCACTAAATTAAAGTCTAATGTCTATTGTGGCATATTATTCTTTACTACAGTCTTGGAGATGGTATTGGTTTCTGTTCTAGTTTTCCATACATTAAACTCTAGTGGTGAGTATAGTCTTTGGGATGAAATGAATATGTTGCTAAGTTGGAAACTAATATGAAGATATCTCAGCTTTTTATAGTCATTTAGGTAATAGTAGAGGCAGTAGATTGGTTCAAGATTGAAGTGGAACATATGTGTCTCTACACCACCAAATCATCAATTCAATTAATTTTACTTCCAAAACACTATGAGCCTGGCCCGTAAATGTAGCTTAATTTAAGTATAGTAATACCAAATCCTGGTTTGACACCCCATCGTATCTACAGATATTTAGGGACATTGGCCAGATTCTCAGACACAAATTAATTTTAAGTATAAAAATATCTATAACATACAGCACATTTGCTTAAGGAGGGAGAACATCCTGGAAATCACTATCAAAGGTGAATTTAAAAGGGTATTATAGCTTCCGAAAGAATTAGAAATCACTGGCTGTGTTTTTGGGTGGTAGAAGAATAATAGCTAATTTGAGTCAGGTGTAAGAGAGCTTCACTTTGCAAGTTCAATCAAGGACAGCAAGCTGTGTTTAGATATTTCCAAATATCCAAAATGAAATAAAATATAAACTAATTACTAATTAATATATTATTAATAAATATAAACTAATTATTCAGAACTATTAAAATAACTACTTATTAGTGAGATGATTTCTGTACAAATATTAGGCATTCTGATCATTCAAAGCTCTTAGGGGTCTTAGAAGGTCAACATAGCTTTATTCCAAAACTGATTTAAAACACTGGATGGTTTTGAGCCAAGGAGCATTACATGATCACATTTATGTACTTAAAAAATCACTTTGGATGTTTAATGGACAATTGACTTTAGAAGGGCAAAAGAACAATCAGCCTTGTAGTAATCAAGGTGTGAAATAATAGTGGCCAAGACTAGAGTGATATTGGTAGTGAAGGTGATAAATGATAAAATTTACTATTTTTTTTGAAGATAGAGTTGTTAGTGTTTCCAGGTAGATGTGATGTAGGTTGTGGGGTGATGGAAAGAGTGAAATCAAGGATGACTTCTAATTGCTTTGTTTAAGCAACTAGATGAATGACAGTGCCACTCAGTTGAGGAAGATGTGAAGTAAAGTGGGTTTCTTCAGCTCTCACTACCAGCCTCCAACTTTGTCTTAACCCTACCATCTATTTTCTTCACTTCTACTCCTTAAATGCCAAACACTACTGAAGAATCATTTACCTCTGCTGATTGAATACACCATTGTCAATTTATCCTCTTTTAACACAGCTGGGTTCTCACTATTGTCCAGCAATATGTTCATTCAACTACCAAGTTCTCTACCGGAGAAATTCCAAACTCTTCCACTCATCTCGAGCCACCCTCCACTCTTTGTTCTTCCTATTTTCAGCAAATGACTGCATATTTTACTTTGTAGAAAGTTCAAAATCGTCTGATAAAAGCCTTAAAAAAATTTTAAGACCTCTTCTGCTTCCTTCCTGTCTTAGAGGTTTCCTTTTTCCTTTTGAAGGTTATTATTCCACTTTTACTATTAATTAGTGGAAGACATGGTAGGGAATTGAATTATCTTTTTCTCTCTTTATTGTATCTTCAGAGGTGTCATTTTCCATTGGGATTGTTTACCTTGCTAGTTGCTAGTTGTAGTGATAGTGTTAGCCTGGATCTGCCAGGGGCAACCACATGAAGAAGGACCTCCTGAAAGAGAAACTGTCACAAAGGAAAGGGGGGAGGGGAATAGAGAGAGAGACATTCAATGATACTTTTACTTCTCCTTGGATGTTGCCCAGCATAAACCTACATATATCCTTAGACATATAAGTTATATAGGTTATAAATTACATTTTTTTAGATTTTTGCTTAAGCTAGGTTGAGTTGGGTTTCTGTCACATGCAACCTATTGAATCTGGATAATAGTCTTTCTATGGTGACTTCTTCCTGTGATTGTAGGAACCACATTGAAAATCACTGTTCTTGAGTATATTCTTCAAAATCTCATTTTTAGGAAATGAGAAAAATTTGAACACGTTTTCAGAAACAAGAGGAAAAACACTGGGAGAGAGAGAGTTGACCGATGGAAAAGTTGAGAGGAAATATGCTCAAAAGCATAGGTGGACAATAGCATTAGAAAGGAGAAGAAAAATCTGAGTCAGAGAAAAATGTGAGTACTCTTTCTGGATGTATTGAGTTTTATTAAACCAGCTTTGTTTATATTTCAGTCCCCAAACCAACCATGTGGCTAGGGACATGAAATGTTCTGGCTAGACCAGGCCAAAGGCATGGACTCCTAACCTGGTAGGGGTAGGGGTAACTGGACACACATAGAGGAGGGTAGAAGTGACTTCTCTTGGAATAAGAAAAAGAGGTGTCATGACTAGAAGAAAAATGAACAAATAAGTAATATTGGGTGGCCAAAATCAACAGATATTTACTCCAGGTGGCAAAATTGTGCATGTGATGTGTGTGTGGGGGTAGCAAATAGGAAAAACTCTGACCCCACCGCTCACAGTGACCATGCTTCAACCAGAGCAGCTCTGCTTGTCTCTATATATTTATTACTGTTAGACACACACACACACACATTCTTCAAAGATTTAATTTGAAAAAGTGGTTCTAAAGCATAAAAGCTGTGAAAACTAATGCCCTAGAACATAGATCTCTTAGTTCATTTGTGCTACTATAACAAGGTATCTTAGACTGGGTGCTTTATAAATAACAAAAGTTTATTGCTTACAGTTCTGGAGGCTGGGAAGTCCAAGATCAAGGCAATAGCAAATGCAGTGTGTGGTGCTACTTCAAAGGTGGTGCCTTCTTGCTGCATACTCATGTGGTAGAAAGGGTGAACAGCTCCCTTGAACCTTTTTTATAAAGTCACTAATTCAATTCGTGAGGACTTTGTCCTCATGACTTAATCACCTCCTAAAGGCCCCACTTCTTAATACTATCACACTGGCAATTAAGTTATGAACATGTGGATTTGGGGGGAATTATTCGGAACATAGCAATATGTTAGCAAATGTTTTCTTTAAGAGGACAGATAGTAAATATTTTTAACCTTTACTGTAGGCCATCTGTTCTCTGTTGCAACTATCCAACTCTACCTTTGTAGCGTGAAAACAAACACAGACAAATATGTACACAAATGGGCTTGACTGTGTTCAGTAAAACTATAGTTTCAAAAACAGGCAATGAGATGGATTTGGTTTATGTGCTGTAGTTTGCCAAGTCCTGTCCTAGAATATCAATTACCCTCTGATTTAAAAAATCCAAGGAGGTTTTCTTAGTGCTATCTTTCCTGAACAGGAACTTGGAAACAGCTCAGGTCACTAAAGAAGGGAACAGTTAATAAAGCAGTTCTTCTCAACCTTATTTTTTTAACCCACAATGGCTTTTTATTCTATCTTCAGTACACCCATATCAACCAAGAAGATTTGTAGAGCAATGTTTCCCCCAGATTCAGTACATTTACCACTGAGATTTCATGAGCGGATTTTAGGTGGCACAAAGATAAACATTTTTAAATTTTTGATAGTCTAATAACACTTAAAATCCATATCATAGCAGATATCATTGCAACTTATGGTGCTAAGTAAAACAAACAAACAAACAAAAAAAACCAAAACACTGGTTAGATTAAAGAAAGTAATATAAATGAAATATAAATAAGAGAAATTGGGAAAACTGTTTAAAAACATTGCCCTCAGTTATTTGCACTATAACACCTACAGATTTTTTGGATATATTTTTTTCAATTTATACATGCTCTCTCTTTCCTTCCTCCATGCCTCATCTCTTCTCCAACTAAGAATTTCTTTAAAAAAAAATACAGTGCTTTATTTTCAAACTTAAAAGTTTTAGTTTGTATCTAAATATGATTATCTCTGGAATTTTTAGAGAATGTAAAGTAGAAGCAGAGTTTTCAGTGGTCCATAGCAGTCCTAGCAGTCACTTGAAATTTATCATAAATACATTTATTAATTATATAAAAATAATGGCCAACTGGAAGATTTCAATATATCTTTCTAGGAAGCAGGCTTCCACATTTTCTCCACTTCAAGACTTAGCTTTGCTACAGAAATCTAATTCTTCTGCATTTTCTATTTCTCTGGGCTTTTCTATTTTTATTTATTTATTTTTAAAATTTTAACTTACACATCGTAATAGTACATACTTCTGGGGTACAATTTGATACTTTTGTTACATATATATGTTGTATAATAGTCGGGTCAGGGTAGTTAATTTTTAATGAATTAAGTGCACTTGACTGGCTCTTGCCCCCCATGTTTTCAAGATATCATGTGGTACTTGATACCACTACTGTCTCATATTCACATGACCAAGCTAGAACCGCCAGCTCACTCTGTAGCGTAATGCTTCTGTCTGTGTTCTGCTTCTGCTAAGGTGATAGTATCCTGTTAGTCACTCAGACTGAGAACTTGGGTCAGATCTTTAACAATTTTTCTTCCTGAACCATTTTAACTAACTATTCTAGGCATTTCTATCATCCAATGGCTCTTGATTCTATTCTCTGTGACAAAACTTTATTCAATAACTGTCCATCCTCTGGGCTCTTCTTCTTCTGAACAATCCTACCCACTACTTCTAGATTGATCTTCCTATAACACAAGTATAACATGTCATGCCCATGCTTAAGGACATCCAATGGCTCTGTATTGCCCACTAAATAATGTCTAAATTTATTAATATAGCATTCAAGATCTTTTTCACTCTGCTTCCACCTATCTATACTTATATTCTATTGCTTCCTTTATATTCCCTGTGCTCCAGTGTAACCAATTACCCAGCAATGTCATTATGCTTTTCCCCTCTATGCCTTTTCATCCTCTTTTTCCTGTAAAGAAGCCCTTCTAATTCTACTTGGTAAAATTCTATAAATTTTGAATGATTAAGTTAATGATTAATGTGTCCATATAATGGAATATTTTGTGATTATTAATATGGTTTATAAAAGATTTTAATTTTCATTTATTAATCAATACAACAAATATTATGGAACCTCTCCTTTATGTCAGGAATTCTGCCAGGTGTTGAGGATACAGAAGTTCATAAGACAGGCATGGTTGATGTCATCATGAAGGTTATGGTGGATTGGGAACTTTAGAAACTGAGGACACTGAGAAACTCAATGGAGGTGTTCTGATTGCTTGAGCGATAACTGGAATAAGTGGGATAATGTGGACATTTAACCTAGTCAAAAGGTAAAAGGAAGCTTCTTGAAGGTAGCCATGTTTAAGGCATGCCCTGAAACATATGGAAAGATAATGGTTCTCACACTGTTTGGTCTCAAGACACCTTTACATTCTTAAAAATAGTTGAGGACCTCAAAGAGCTTCTATGTGGGTTATATTTATCAATGTTTACTGTATTATAAATTTCAAATATTTATTAATTTAAAATAACAGTAAACATGTTAACATACAAATTTTATAGCAAATAACAATATTATCCCAAGGAAAAAAATCTAGTGAGAAGAGTGTTTTACATTTTCACTAATGTCTTTAATGTCTTGCTTAATAGAAGACAGCTGGATTTTTGCATCTGCATTCAATCTTTTGTGATGTGCTCTTTTGGTTGAAGAATATGAAGAGAATCCAGCCTCATACAGATATGTGTTAGAAAATGGTGGAGTATTTTAATAGCCTTGCCAGATAATTGTGGATATTCTTTGACACTACATCAAAACAGTAGTGGCAGTTTCTAAAAGATTAGTTACAATACACCACATGTTCTCACTTATTGGTGGGAGATAAAAATAAATAAATAAATTCACACACACACACACAAAACCGGGGGGCAGAAGAAGACATAACAACTACAATCCCTTGAAGTTGATACGACAAGCAAACAGAAAGGACATTGTTGGGCGGGAGGGGGGAGAGGGAGGAGGGAGGGAGGTTTCAGTAATGGGCCACAATAATCAACCACATTGTATATCGACAAAATAAAATTTAAAAAAAATAAAAAAATAAAAAAAAAGAAATCTGAAACTTTATCAATGAACTTTTCATACTCTGACACATTAAAATGCTTTGGTCTACTTTTCATATTGAATGGATCCGTTAATCACACATGATTCTGACCTTGTGGATCTCCTGAAAAAGGCTCTCCAACCATAGGATCCCTCTAACCACTCTTGGAGAGTTACTAGAACAATAGTTTGGTATTTAGGGAAGAGCAAAGATAAGAGGAACAGTCAGGTGGTTGGAAAAACATGTTAAAATGCTTAAGTTATGACGCTACTAAAGAAGCAGAATACAATGTACACAGTAGGACTTTAACCCTTTGAAGGAAAATGATTGACAAGAAATAAAGTCTGTAAGGAAATACTTCAAAATGTTAACAGCAGTTCTTTATATGTCATTTTCTTTACTTTTTACATTTCCCTAACTTTCATATTTAAAAAAATGAGCTGTTTCTTACTTTGAAAATTAATGAAAAATAGAGGGGAAAATAAATCCTAAGTATCTTTTAAAATTCTGCTTATAGGTTATGTCCTTTATGAAGCCTTTTCTTATTCCCTCCCCTATCTAGAAGTAATCTATCCTTTCGCGCTTTCCTAACTAAAATGTTTGTATTTTCTTATTGGTACTTAGACCATTCTCTAATGAATTTTAGGGGTATATATGCGAGTTGTACCAATCATACTCCCTTTAGGTTGGGAACTAGAGTTTTCCCAGTATCATGCAGTTTCTTTATGTTGAAAAAAGGACTCAAAAATTCTTCTTGGAATTAAATTGAATTGAAATAATAAGTGGTTTATACATTTTAAATGATATCAAAATGATACGACCAAATAACACATAGCTACTCTAGAAAATTTGGGAAAATAGAAAAAAGTACATGTCAGACCAGAGCAACATCATGGTTAAAAGAAAAGGCTTTGGAATTTTACTGAATTAGCTTCAAATCCTGGATCTGCTATGTTCTTACTATCTCTGTGTGATCATGGACAAGTCTCCTAATAATTCTGCTTCCCAGTTTCCCCATCTATAAAATGGAGATGATAATCGTATCTCCCATGGTTGTTGTAAAGAATTGATGATATAACGTATGTAAAACTACTTGTATACAGTAATACTTAATGAATAGCAACTATTTTATTATCATCATCATCATCATCATCTATAACTCATTCATCCAGAAATTCACAAATTCATTATAATGAATACATTCTCTAGTATATTCAGAGTCACCAGCCACTTAATAACTCTGTTATTGCTAATTACTATTGAAGGTATGCACTTACCATTGAGTTGGTTTGAGGTGATCTGGCCATTTCTGAATAATAAATAACATGCTTATAAAAAGTTAAAATCCAACCTATGGGCTGTAATGTTATAAGCAATTTGGAGTGGTGGCAAGAGATTACAATAAACAGCAAAGAATCTAATTACCAGCAATGTTTTCATTAAGTAGCTCCAGCTCATATTGTGATTTTTTGTTACATTTGTTAATGACAGTGTTGAATGACACACTCTGTACTTTAGCTTAGGGGGCATGTCCTGGGGCTGCCACAGAAGCTGTCTGTTTCAGTCAGCAGAACTTATTATCTGGCTAACAAAGAGCCAAATAAACACATTTGTTCCCTGTCTCTTGCCACACTAAAATGAAAGAAAGTATGTTCAGTGAATAAAAATGATACCATTGACCTCTTTAAGGACTTAAGTGGTAGATATGGGCTGTTAGAAGCCATTCAATGCTATCTCCTTAGAATGCACTGGGATCTGAAGGAAGGTTCTCATAAGGGGAATATGTTGTTCACTGTCATTATTGCCCTGTTCTTCTTTTTTGGATGCTTGTGCAGCATTGGTACTTCCAGACATAGGCTGGCTATTTTGTAGCATGAAGAGAATGGGAGGGAAGGAGTGTTCACTGCCCTATCTTATGTGATACTGAGTCTGCTTCTGCTCCATAGACTGCTTGCCTGGCTATGATACCTTGAATCTGTCTGTTCTTAGGGGCTAAATTGGTCCTTGAATATGCTCATATGCAGAGTCATCAGACCTTAATTGTTTCCCTTGGTTCTGACCATTGTGGAAATTTGCCTGGGTCTTCCCTAAGACCCCAAATGTCTTCAAATTGCCTACTTAACGGATCTCTATCCCAATCAAAATTTACATTGGCATAGTTTATCTCAGTTGTACATCAAGAGAAAGGCAAAATTTTGAATTTATTCATTCTGATATGTTGGTGACTGACGGAGAGTTCCTTGTCCTTTGCACAGCTTTGCTGACTTTAGATAACCTCATCTATCCAGTAAAAGTGCTTGTTTTGTGCCACGTCCTTTCTCATGAGCTGGTAGTGCAAAAGGGCTGGTAAGTCCCCATTCTTGAGGATCCTACAGTCTTGAGGGTGAGAAAGACATATAAACAAGAAATTATTAAGATAAGGAGTCTTCAAAAATTTCATGGAAGAATTTGTATTATCTTTGTTCTATTTTTTGCACAAATTTTTTGTAGTACCCTGGTATAATGCAATGATAGAGATACGGTGTGTTATAGAGTAAAGGACACCTAACTTGGTCTTGAGGTGTCAAGGAAGGTGGTTGGAAAAGAGATGTGAACTGGGTTTGAGTAGTAAGACTTTACCAACTGAAGTGAAGATAGTCATATTAAGCAGAATGGATAACATGAGCCTATAGGGCTGAGAAAAAATATTTTGTATGAAGAAACCTGTAAGGCAGTTCAGAAGTACAGAGAGTGGCAAAGAATGAAACGAGACAGGAAGATAAAGCCAGATTATGGAAGGCTGTTTTGTGTCAAAATCAGAGCTTTGTCTGAGGGTGATGGGGAGTTGCTGAAGCACGTTTATAATGTTGAGGAAAAGAGCCAGCAGAGGAGGAGAATTCAAGATATGGGAGAAAGGAAAGAATGACAGAATGTGGTGATGAATATGGAAAAGAATAGGAATCAAAAGTACAGATGGGAGGATTGCTCTTGTAGAAAACAGTCTTCTGGACTTGGTGCTTCTTCAAAAATCTATTAAAAATCCAGCTTTTTTGTACTCCATGGGCACATGACAAGCTCTTCTTTCTCTCCTTTTTTTCTGCCTTTGTCTTGGCCCTTCCAGACCAATCTTCAAATTGTACACCTGTCTAAGGTCCAGCATAGTAGAACCTTTGAAATGGACTAGAATTGTCCTCTGCAGGAGTTGTTTGATGTGCATTTATGGCATTTGAGTGGCGTTTGACACTATGCAAATCCTTTTCACATCCGTTATTTCACAATAGCCCTGTAAGTCAGATAGAAAAGCTGTGGCTATCTTCATTTTATGAGGCTCAGAAAGTGTAAGTTACTAGTCAGTCCAGTGTCAAGTCACTTAAAATGAGTGTCAGAGCTTCACCTGGAATCAAAGTTTTTTAAATTCTAGGTCCCATTCCCTTTTTGCTATACTCAGATGTTCATTCAAAGCTTTGTGTATGAATAAATGTGTTCTATGGGTGAATAAAATATCAAACCCATGATCTCAGCTTTTTGAGCACAATTCTGTTGCCAACTAATCTAATTTGCTGGGTCAGCACTGAGTCATCATAAATAAACTAACCCAGTGTTGTCTCCTCCATGAAATAGAAACTGAAGCTCCATTTCATCCCTAGGTTTCTTTGAGGACAATGTGCATGGAAACTTACTTTTTATTAATCATTTATTGACCAATTTTGTAGATTACCCAGATGATCTGATCCTTGTCTTTGTCCCATCTCCTTACCTTTGCTCTTTTTCCTTCTCTTTATGTACCTTTGGGCCATCTCAGACAGAGTCAAAGTGGAGAAATATAGCATTAAGCAAGTAGTAATTTATATTAGTAGTTTTTGTGAAGGCTTAGCATTTGAAAGAGCTGAAGTTCAAAGCTCAAGTCCACGTTTTGTCTATTGAATTTCTTTAGCTTACACTTTTTTAGGTTATTAAGACTTTATGTATTAGGCCTGTGGCTCTAATAAAATAAATTAAAAATATTAATAAAGGGCAAAATGAGCTATCTTATTAAAGGGTCTAGCATCTGAGTTACATACTGCAAACACACTATCATTTATTTAGCTGTCTGCCCCTGAAGTACCTCAAATGAGATAGCATTGAAGACAAAATTAGTGTGTATTAAATTATTCAAAACCCTCCTCAATATATTATGTCCTCTTCCTAGTCTTTTATTCACCACTGTGTAGTTGTAGTCCACAAATTTAAACTATTTGTGTGTTTGCTGATAGTCATTTGGGGCATGTTGTTGCTTCATTTAAATTTTCACCTTTAGTTCTCTAACACTAATTTTGTGAAATAATGTGGGCCTATTGACCACTTACGGTTAACAATTGCTTTGTCTTTTTGCACTCCCCAATATTTTCTACTTTCTTTAGTAACTTGCTGCATGATCTTCTGAAATTTTCTTTATCTTTTGCCATTTGTACTGAAAGGTAGAGCCACTATCTTTGTTTCCTGGACTCACTGCAGTATTTGCATTTCAGCTGGCTGGCTCACTCTGGCTGCCAGATGAAGGAGGGGCTGAGGATTGCAGGGAGATGTGTCAGGTGGGGGAGACTGTTGGTGCATTTCCTTGAGGATGGGGAGAGGTAAAGTGTTTGCCAGACATAACTGACCCCAATTACGGTGTGAGTTAAAAAAAAATGCTGCTTTTAGCAAATATGCCTACTATACTAGTGTAATTAATGCTTATTCTTACAGGGCTTGAGAGAGACAATCAAACTATCTCTCTTTCTTATATCTGCATTTGGTAAAAAATCGTTTACCATTTATGAGAGAAAATGTTATAAATGAATGTGTGTGATTAACCGGCTCCTGAGCCCAGCAAATGTTTTCAGCCAGTCCTGTACCCACTACTTTGCTTGTCCTTGCTTTCCACATGTGTTGCTTCCAGGACATTAGCCATGTACCCTGTAGGGAGCCATATATCATGAGGTTAGAATATCTCATAGCATCCCTTCAGGTGTGTGAAGAAATGATCATGCCTCGTTTATTAATAGTCATCTCTTCATTCAACAACTATTTATTGAGTACCTCCTCTGTGCCAGGCATTGTACTATGTGCTGGGGATTTGACAATGAGCCAGATCGATATAATACTTGCCCTCCTGGGGCTATGAAGGAAAAGTGATAGAGAATAAGGGGAAAAGGCTACTTTAGATATAGTGGTTAGGTAAGATCTCTGTGAAAAGGTGATCTTTAAGCTAAGACCTGAAACATGAAAGCAAGCTAATTATTAAATCAATCAAATAAACGAACCATGGTAAAGAGTGTCCTAGGCGGAGGGAACCAGATGTTTGGCAATTTTAAGGAAGGCAAAGAAAGCCATTTTAGCTGGAGTAGTGAGTGATGGAGGGTATGGAGCACAATGAGAGCAAAGAAGTAGACAGGAGCCAGAAGTTTAGAACATTGCATATCATGAAAAGAAATTTGAATTTTATTCTAAGTACACTGCCCTAAAAATTCTCTGGAGGAGTTTAAAGCAAGGGGTGGCATGAGCCAATTTTTTTTTTTCTAATGGCTCATTCTGGCTATACTTATCTGTCCCTCATGATTTATAATTCTTTTACTACTGTGGTTGCCTAAATCTGGACACGCTACATTTTTTTTTTTAATGTTCCTCTTATAGGAGGTATGCTATTGCAAATCTGACAACACAGTTTTGGCCTTTGTCCCTGGCAGAGGACAGTGAGATTATCAGTTCTTGTGTTTTGATACTGCAAGATCATTGCAGGTACAGAATACCATTGATTCATGGTAATTTCGATTAACAAAAAAATCCAAGGTCATATGTACATGAAGCGCTTTGAAGCCCGGACTTCCACATTCTGTATTTCAGTCTTCCAGGTATTGCTCAGTACCTACCTCCTTTGAGAATTATACCCTGGCCACTCCAGCCTAAAGTTAATCTCCTTTCCTTGGTAATAGTGCTGATTGGCTATGTCTTTCATTTGGCTGTTATCTTTTAATGCAGCAGTCACAAGAAGACAGAGAATGAACTGGATTTGGTGTGCAGATGTGTTTTGTTTGGTCCACTCAGCATTTTATGAAAAATGAACTTAGTTTCCAGTGATTCACATAAAAATTCAGATTTCCTGCTTTTCTAGAAATCTGAAGAACTGGTGACTCTGGTCTACCTTGACACATGACAACAAGCAACTAGAACTGAGTAGCTTCTGTACCCTTTAGACAGGGCATGCATTCTTTTACTGGTCATTGTCCTCTACACTTCCACCAAGTGTCTGATGTTACTACTAGCACCTGTAGAAACTCAAATTTGTGATCTCAGCTTTCATTCCTTGTAACGAAATCTTTAATATATGTCCAGTGCCTAGAACTGTGCCCAACACATTGTTGGCACTCAACAAGCATTTGTCAAATATTATATGCACAACTACATTTGCAAACTCCAGGAAGTAAGAATCATTTTCTGTATCTTTCAACATCACCTGAAGCATTAATACATACTAATATCCATATTAGGTACTCAATATATATTTTTGATAGATTACATACAGTGACAAAAAGCTTAGTCATGTGATTTTATAAGAAGAGTGCTAAATGATTTTTCAAAAGAAAGAAACAACAATCACAATAATATGTTGACATTTTAGAAGGAGAGAAAAGTGTGGTTACTAGAGGTAGAAAAAGGGAAGGGAGGGGGCAGGGAGGAGGGTTAAGGAGGTTGATCGATGGACACACAGAATGATTATCTATTGTAATGATGAAATAGCTAACTATCCTGATCTGATCATCACACAGTGTACACAACTATTGAAAGTCAACTTTGTACCTCACATGTATGTATAATAAATTGTCTTTAAACAAATATATCATTTTTTAAATGAATAACATTTAAGTGATATGCAGTAAAAAGAGCATTGTACTAGTAGTCAAGAAATTGAGATTCTAGTTCCAGTTTTGGAACAGATTCACTGTGTGTCCATGACAAGTGACATACTTTGCCACGTTTCTGCATCCTCACCTGTAGACAGATAACTTGCTTTACCTACTTCATTGGGTTATTAAAGAAATTAATTAATGAGATAATGCAGGTTCAATGCTTTTGCAGTTTAGGATTCATCATAGGAATTTTATACTTTATATCTCTGCTTTGAAGTCTTAAGTTAGTTTAAGATATAAGCAAGATTGTATATAATTTGGTATGTGTCATAGTTCACACGAGCATTCTGTTAGTGCTAGCTTTTAGGACAAAGAACAGTGGTCAAGACAGAGGAAACTTAGCATGTAAGTTCTCTGTATGCTAATCATATTATGCGAGGCTCTAATCAAAGCACCATTCCCTGCCTAGTGGTAGCATGCCCTGATTGCAAGCAAAGATCTTTTTTAAAAAAAAACCTACAAAAGGTCTTCAAAAAGTTCATGGAAAGATTTGTATTGTCTTTTAATTCTGTTTTTCCATGAACTTTTTGAAGTACCCTCTTATTTTTCCCTATATCTATAAACTTAAATATATATGTATAAGGTACCTTAAGTGAATCATTGTTCAGTATATGCATGTATTAAAACAACATACTGTACCTCACAAATAGGTATACAGAGCAAAGATGGTATTACTAATTTCATGGAGGCTAATTAGGTGGAAATTTCTCTTCTTGCCAGTATGAGTGATTGAGTAATGGATCATGCATTTAGGTATAATTATGGAGTCTCTGTGACTCAATATTCCAATTCCAGTATAAGGAATAATTGCCCAAGATTTGAAAATGGGCAATCGAGATTACTGGGTGTCATTTTGGAGGAGTGCTGGGAGTTATCTAGCAGACCCTCTGGGTTTTATCTGGTTCCAGAGGCATAGGCACCTTTAATTAACTTGCTATTTCACATTTTTGTGGAAGTAACTGTTAGATGTAGAAAACTGACAGCAATGAAAATGATTCTTGTCCATAGATATGCAAGTGCGTTTTGTCTGATAGTGATACATGATTGCTGCCCTGTAGAAAAGATAATCCCAAATACTACATTTTACATTTAACCAGTTTTACAATTACAATAAAAAATATTTAAGCATTCTTTATTGTGTATGTGTATATATGTATATGTATATATAGGTGTAAATGTATACATATTTCAAATTCTTATTTAAAATGGTCTCAACATATTACTACTATCATAATTAATGAATGAATCGAGTAAAATCTTTGAAACATCTTCATTTTCTATGTACATCAGAGTCATGTTTTAACTCTTTAAAAATTATACTTTTAAACCATTTCTGGTATATCTTTCTATAAATATGGAAGAACAAAATAATCAGAGTTAGAAAGGATCTGAAAGCTTTTAACCCCATAGAAATACTAATATATTGTACAAAATATGCAAGAAAGTTTGTTGCAGCATTACTTGTAGCAGTGAAAAACTTGAAAACACCTAAGAATACATCAAGAAGAGACTAAGGTACATACATACTAGGGGATACAGTGTAGCCATTAAAATGTTCGAGGGTCACAGGTGTAAATGTACTGATATGCACTGATCTCTGAGACATTTTGTTATATGAGAAAATAAAGTTGCAGGAAATTATGTGAAATACAATCCTTTGTAAAGGGAAAAAGATGTCTTTCTCTGTGTGTATGTATACAGTATATCCAGATGATTATATATTTATAGAAAAAAGTCTAAAATATATGCACAAACTGATAATAATGGTTATCTCTGGGGAATAAGATGGAGAAGGGGTAGAGAGACTTTGAACTTTTACTGTACATATTGCTATATTGATCATTTTTAAACTAAGAACTGTGCATAATTTTGGTAATTTAAACAATAAAAATAAAGAAAAAGAAATAATCATGGAGGCAAAAAAATGGATAACATAGTTGTATATTATATAACCCAAACCATAATATAAATATCCATGAGTCAATACTGGAGGAAATAAATGATTGAATAAATAAATGGGGGAGAAGAGACAAATATTTCTTAGATATGAATTCCAAATGGTTTATTTGTGTGTGTGTGTATTTCCACTCCGGGAAGTAAAGCTTCATCTTTCCCCTTTCCCCTTGACTGCGGACTACATGATTTGCTTCCAGGAAAAAAAAAAAAAGAGTGTGGAAATGTTAAAACAGTACCTTTATACTGGAGAAATTTGGTACATACTACTTGTGGTAGGCAGAATAATGCCTCCTTCAAGATATACACTCCTGGGCCAGCCCGGTGGCGCACTGGATAAGTGCGCCACTTGGGAAGCGCGGCGGCGCTCCCGCCCGAGGGTTCGGATCCCACATACAGACCGGTTCCCGCTCACTGGCTGAGCGAGGCGCGGGAGCAACACCGAGGGTTGCAATCACGTTGCCGGTCCCCGGTCCGGTACGGGGGCAACACTGAGGGTTGCGATCCGTTGCCGGACACGGAAAAAGACAAAAGACAAAAAAAAATAAAAAAAAAAAAAAAAAAAAAAAAAAA
>NW_007733841.1:24427-31275 GCF_000696425.1 Galeopterus variegatus
GAAAAAAAAAAAAAAAAAAAAAAAAAAAAAAAAAAAAAAAAAAAGATATACACTCCTGAATCTCTGGTATCTGTGAATACATAATATAATATGGCAAAGGCAAATTACGGTTGCAGATGGACTTACAGTTGCTAATCATCTGATCTTAAAGTTGGAAGATTATGCTGGGTTAACTAGCTGAGTCTAATATAATCACAAGAATCTTTAAATAGAGAAGAGAAAGGCCAAAGAGGAGACAGAATCAGAGAGAGATATGACTATGAAAGCAGTGTAGAGTGATGCGATGTGAGAACTCACCCCACAGTTGCTGACTTTGATGATGGAGGAAGGGGGCAATGAGCCATGAATGCAGATGGTCTCTAGAAGTTGACAAAGGCAAGAAAAATGGATTCTTCCCTGACTCTCGAGAAAGCAACATAACCCTGCCATCACATTGATTTTAGCCCAGTGAGACCTATGTCAGACTTCTGAACTCTAGAACTATAAGATAATAAATGTGTTATTTTAAGCCACTGAGCTTTGGCAATTTGTTATGTCAGCCACAGCAAAATAACACAGGTCAACTCTAATCAAGTGATCAGTATTAACACCACCAGTGATAAGTCATGTGAAGTTTTTGATATGATGTGATGATAAGAGCACTTTAATTTTACGGCATCCTTACCAAAAACCCATAACCCCAGTCTAATCATAAGAAAAACACTAGAAAAACCCCAGTTGAGTGACATTCTGAAAAATGTCTGACTGGTACTCCTCAAAACTATGAAGGTTATAAAAAACAAGAACAGAATGAGGAACTATCACAGACCAGAGAACACTGCGGAAACATGATGACTAAAAGATTGTGGATTGCATCATGGAACAGAAAAAGAACAGAAGTGGGAAACCAGTAAAATTTGAACAAAGTCTAGAGCTTAGTTTAGTTTATTGTAATGTGCCAATGTTGGTTTCATACTTTTGACAAATGGGCCATCGTGATGTAACATGAAAAATTGAGTAAGGGATATATGGGAGCCCTCCGTATTATCTCTGTAACTTTTTGGTAAATCCAAACTTATTCCAAAATAGTTTATTTAAAAGAAGATAATTTAGTGTAGCAACTCAACTTATTAAAAGATGAAACTGAAGATTAGAAAGGGAAAATGACTTATGCAAAGTGATGTGATTAAGTTATAAAAATAATCATCTTTCACATTTCCAGTGTATTTATTGGTCGATTGATTTTTGTTCTAAACCTGGAAAATTTGTTCTTCAAAACTGACTTTTATTGATTGAATCCCCATTTGCTAGTGCTACCTGACTCTCATCTTGCAATTCTTACCTTCTTTGATTGTTTCCCATGCCAAAGGACTAAAGAATACAAATATATGTTCACAATAAATGCTCTCAATTCTCCCTTTAGCAACTAACACTTATACTACCTAAACAAATATTGACTAGAAGAAGAGGTAGTAAATTTTTACATTGTTAATGCTGTTGTCTGATTCTCCTAAGGTTTGCCCTAATTTCTCACTGACTCTGTATTTGTTATGCATTTTTGGTTTTCCTTAAAACTCTTGCATCTATGACTTTCGTGCTGTCTCTCATAGCCAAGATTGCAAGATCCCCAGGGCTAGATGCCATCTCCATTGTGTGCTCTTTTCTTTCTCCCTGGAATCTGGATCACTTCCAAAATACCATGAGCCCTCGAAAAATGTGAATTATTTGAGAACAGACACTATCCAACTCAGCTCAGAGGCACAAAAAGATACAGACATGGAATGTAGCTAGGAAGTGGTATAGGCAGAAATCCAGGTTTATGTAATATAACACTTAAAGAATTGACACTAGAAAGCAGTACACTCCCAACTTTATGGCTTCATTTTTTTCTGTATACGAGGTAGTAGGATAATTTTCAATACAGTGTTTAAATATTATAGAACTTCCTAAATTGGTTAACAGGTAGTTGGACATTTTCATCTTTAACTAATGAGGCACCATTAACCTGTTTCTGAATGTGTCTGGGAGCCCACATAGTTAAATTTAGCTAGAGGATAGCTACTAAAAGAAGATTGGACACACCAAAAAGCAAGCTGTAAAAAAATTCAAGTCATTCTAACCTTTGAAAGATTTTAGAAATAATTTCCAGAAGTTCACAAAATCATGTGGTAAATTGCCACCTGTAGTGGATTGAATTATGTCCCCCCAGAACCCACAGAAGCTTGAATTGTGTCCCCCAAGCTTTATGTATTAGAAACTTAGCCCCCACTGTGACTGTTAAGAGAGTAGGAAATCATTTTCTGATAATTGAAAGGTGGAGCCTTGAAGAAGCAATTGGATTGTAGGACCATGCTGTGATGAATGGATTAAAAATGGTAGTCAAGGGTGTGGTTCTGAGGGCTTTAAAAAAAAGAACAGAGTTTGTCTTTCTCTCTCTCTGCTCTCTCTGCTTCAACTATCTTGTCATGTGAGACCCTTGGGTCACTGTCACTGCCACCAGATGGACTTTGGATTCTCCTGCCTCAGAAACTGTAAGCAATAAATTTTGTTTTCTTTATACAATACCCAGTTCTGTGTATTTTGTTATAAGCAACAGAAACGAACTAATAAATCACCTAAATTAATATTGCATTTGCTTGCAAGTTTTTGTCCCTCAAATATTCCTACTCCCCATTTAATGGAAGAAGAAGAAGGAGAAAGTGGAGTAGGAGGAGGAGTATAAAGAAGAGGCAAAGAAAGAGGAGAAGATGTATAGGCTTTTAAACAACTGATACCACAGTAGAGGTGTCTCTAAGCAAAATTAATTTTGTCTTTGCACATCTAGAAAACTAAAGGGTCACCTGAGGCTTGTAACTGTTTGGAGCGGTGAATAGAGTGGGGAGGTGGAGTTGTATAGCAGTAGCCGTATTTCACCTATTTTCCTTAAAATAAATCTCTATTTCTATCTTTCCTGTTATAGGAACAAGAAAGTCATCTGTTGTTCCTGCACTTGCAATATTCTGCATGAAAAACTGATAATGTGCTTTCCCCTTTTGCCTTTCCCAGTACAGGATCCCCACCTCAGTTGACCAAGAACAGTTACAAGTATGTTCAGGGGCTGAAGATGCAGAGAAAATCAAAATGTTACAAAGAGAATGCAAGAAAAGAGGACATTCATCTTTGTGCTTTTATGATCTTTTTATTTTGTTTTGTTTTGATAAATTTTATTGACCATAAAATGCACAGATAATAAAATTTACCCATTTTAATTGCAGACAATAAAACACACCCATTTTAAGTACATGCTATTTAGACAAAAATGAACAAATGTGTACAATATCTTTTTTTAGGTGGCTGCCAGTACAAGGATCCGAACTCTTGACCTTAGTGTTATAACACCATGCTACAACCAACTGAGCTAACTGGCCAGCCCTGCAATATCATTTTTATTAGCCCATTCATTTTTACAAATCATAATTATTCTTTGTGACCCTTACCCAATTTCTCCTAACTCCCCTCTCCCTCCCCCTTTCCTACCTTTAGTAACAATAGATTTGTTCTCTCCTTCTGAAAGTTCAACATATTATTATGGCCGGCCTGCCTCCTTCCTTCCTTCCTTCCTTCCTTCCTTCCTTCCTTCCTTCCTTCCTTCCTTCCTTCTTCCCTCCCTCCCTTCCTTCCTTCCTTCATTCCTGTCCTTCTTTCTTAGCACTCACTTATGAGCGAGGACATGTGATATTTCTGTTTCTCTGCCTAGCTTATTTAACTTAATTTTCTCCAAGCTCATCCATGTTGCTGCAAATGGCAGAATATCATATTTTTTATTTATGGCAGAGTAGTATTCCACTGTGTATATATACCAATTTTCCTTATCCAGTTATTCACTGATGGACATTTAGGTTGGTTCCTTATCTGGATATTGTAAACAGAGCTATGATGAACATGGGAGTGCAGGTATCCCTTCGACATGATGATTTCCATTCCTTTGGGTATATACCCAGTAGTGGGATTGCTGTATCATATGGTAGTTCTATCTGTAGTTGTTTGAGAAACCTCCACACTGTTTTCCATAGTGGCTGTAGTAATTTACAGTCCCACCAACAGTGTAGAAGAGTTTCCTTTTTTCCACATCCTCACCAGCATTTGTTATTCTCTGTGTTTTTGATAATAGCCAGTCTGGGGTGAGATGATATCTCAACGTGGTTGTGATTTTCATTTCCCTGATGATTAGTGATGTTGAGTATTTTCTCATTTGTCTGTTGGCCATTTGTATGTCTTCCTTTGCAAAATGTCTATTCAGCTCCTTTGCCCATTTTTTAATTGGATTATTTGATTTTTTTTCTTTTTTTACTGTGAAGATATTTTAGTTCGTGTATAATCTAGAAATTAATTCGTTGTCATATATATAGTTTGAAAATATTTTCTCCCATTTGGCAGGTTTTCTTTCCACTCTGTTGATTGTTTCTTTTGCTGTGCAGAAGCTTTTTAGTTTGATATAATCCCATTTGTTTATTTTTCTTTCCACTCTGTTGATTGTTTCTTTTGCTGTGCAGAAGCTTTTTAGTTTGATATAATCCCATTTGTTTATTTTTTCTTCTGTTACCAGTTCTATGGGGGTCTTATTCATAATGTCTTTGCCAGTCCTACTTTCTGAAATGTTTACGCTATGTTTTCTTTTAGTAGTTTTATAGTTTTAGATCTTATATATAAGTCTTTAATCCATCTTGAGTTGATTTGGTGTATAGCAAGAGGTACAGGTCTAGTTTCATTCTTCTACATATGGATGTTCAGTTTTCCCAGCAGCACTTATTGAAAAGGCAGTCCTTTCCCCAGTGCATGCTCCTGTTGCCCTTGTAAAATATCAGTTGGCTGTAAGTATGTAGGTTGATTTCTGGGTTCTCTATTCTGTTGCATTGGTCTAAGTGTCTGTTTTTATGTCAGTACCATGCTGTTTTGGTTATAGTAGCTTTGTAGTATAATTTGAAATCAGGTAGTGTTATGTCTCTGGCTTTACTTTTTTTCCTCAGTATTTCTTTGGATATTTGGGGTGTTTTCCTGCTCCATATGAATGTAGGATTGCTTCTTCTCTTTCTGTGAAGAATGTACTTGGTGTTTTGAAAAGGATTGCACTGAATCTGTAGATTGCTTTCGGTAGTACGGACATTTTCACAATGTTAATTCTTCCTATCTAAGAGCATGGAATGCCTTTCCAGCTTTTTAATTTCTTCTGGCAGTGATTTGTAGTTCTTACTGTAGAGATATTTCACCTCTTTGGTTAAATTGATTCCTAAGCATTTTACTTTTTGTTGACTATTGTAAATCAGCTTGCATCATTGATTTCTATTTCTATTAGTTTGTTATCAGAGTATAAAACCATAACTGATTTCTATGCATTGATTTTGTGTCCTGCAATATTACTGTAATTGTTTTTCAGCTCTAAGAGATTTTTGGTAGAGTCTTTAGGTTTTTCTATATATTGAACCATGTCCTCTGTAAACAGGTATGGTTTGACTTAATCTTTTTTACTCTGGACGCCCTTCATTTCTTTCTCTTGACTGATTGCTCTGGCTAGTACTTCCAAAACTATGTTAAATAGGAATGCTGAGAGTGGGCATCTTTGTCTTGTTTCTGTTCTTAAGGGAAAAGCTTTCAGCTTTTTCCCATTCAGGATCATACTGGCAATTGGTTTGTCATATATGGCTTTTATTGTGTTGAGATACTTTCCTTCTGTACCTAATTTGCTGAGAGCCATTATCATGAAAGGGTGTTGCATTTTGTTGAATGTTTTTTCTGTGTCTATTTAGGTAATCATATGTTTTTTTCCCTTGATCTTGTTGATGTGGTGTATCACGTTTATTGACTTGTGTATGTTGAAGCATTCTTGCATCCCTGGGATGAATACCATTTAAACATGGTGTATAATTTTGTTGATGTGTTGTTGTATTCTGTTTGCTGAATATTTTGTTGAGGATTTTTGCATGTATATTCATTAAAGATATCGGTCTGTAGTTTCCTTTTTTTCTCTATTTTTGTTGGATTTTGGTATCAGGGAGATGCTGGCCTCATATAATGAGTTTGGGAGAGTGGACACTTTTTCATGTATTTGGAACAGTTTTAAGAGAATTGGTATTAATTCCTCTTTAAAAGTTTGATAGACTTTAACAGTAAAGCCATCTGATCCTGGGCTTGTCTTTGTTGGGAGATTGCTGATTAGTGCTTCAATCTGGTGGCTTGTTATTTGTCTGTTCAAGTTTTCTATTTCTTCTCAGTTCAGTCTTGGTAATTTGTATCTGTGCAGAAATTTATCCATTTCCTCCAGGTTTACATATTTGTTGGCATATAGTTGTTTATAATTGTCTCTAATGATTGTACTTCTGCAGTATTGGTAGTAATATCTCCTTTTTCATTTCTGATTTTTGTTATTTGGGTCTCTCTCTCTCTCTCTCTCTCTCTCTCTCTCTCTCTCTCTCTCTCTCTCTCTCTCATTAACCTAGCTAATGGTTTGTCTATATTTTTTTTGTCTTTTCAACAAATCAACTTTTTGTTTCATTGATCTTTTGTGTCATTTTTTGGGTCTGTATTTCATTTAATTCTGCTCTGATCTTAATTCTTTCTTTCCAACTATTACTTTTGAGATTGGATTGCGTTTGTTTTTCTGGTTCTTTGAGGTGTAGCATTAGGTCATTTATATGAAGTTTTTCTTTTTTTTATGTAAGTGTTTGTTGCCATAAATTTCCCTCTTATTACTGCTTTTACAGTATCCCACAAGTTTTGGTATGATGTAACTTTATTTTCATTAATTTCAAGAAAATTTCTGATTTCCTGTTTAATTTCTTCTTAAACCCATAGGTCATTCAAGAGCCTGTTGTTTATTTTCTGTGTGTGTGTAT